>NW_022436994.1:14975303-14982816 GCF_009761245.1 Sapajus apella
CAGTTCGCTGGGTAGCCACAAGATGTGTTCTTGGTATTCCTCATATATAGCTAAATATATATGTGTTGTTTTTAGGTAACTGATCATTGATGTATAGTGTATATTCTCTTGATGCCTAAAAACACCTGGGGTGTGATATGCTTAGAATCATATGGTGTTAATAGTCCTTGCAGGAATATTTCTTTCTGCCCTGGGCAGAGACCGAGGAAATCTTAGACACCATTTTATCACATACACTGGATGACACTGAACGGGGGTAACTACCAGCCCTGGCCACTAACATACTCGCCATTTGTTCCCCAGCTAGGGAGTCCATGCTCCTCATCATGCCGAGGCCTGAGAATCCTCACTAAAGAATTTAGACAGATGATGTGCGTCACGAGAAAACAAACCTAGGAGTGGACCGACTGCTCCCAGGAGGCTCTCTGGTTATAGCATCCTGAGCTGTGTGTGGCTGAGATTTCCCCTGCTCTGTGTTAAAGTGGTTATTAAAAAATATGGCCTGTGTGGTAGCGGGGTATTTCAGGAGCCTTAGAGCATACTGAACATCATGTGTCCTGTGATACCCAGATCGAACAAAGCCAATTCTCAGCATGGCAGGCTGAAATCTGCATCTCTCTGTACTGATGCAACATTTATGTCAGAATTAGCGTTAGGATAGCTCCTATGGGAAGAAAAAGCTCTTCTACAAGATGCACTACTTTCGTGTACAACATCCTTGGACAAAGAAGGGAAGAAAGATCATTGGCTCGGCAAATTGTAGCAAACAGGTGTGATTAGTGTGTGCAAACCTTATTCGATGAATGTCTACATATATTATAGGAATTACATCCACTAGTATCTTATCAATTTTATATAAAATGTCTCCTTTCTCTCTTTAGAATTGCATAATACTAATAATGCACTCATTCAGGTACAAAAGACAGTGACTATAATTTCTTTTGGCATGAAGAAGGACTCCCTATGATTATAGTCCCTCCCACCATTTGATTTTTGTGATGTTTCCTGACCAGAGAATGTTAAGAGTCCTAAGAAATAAGGTCAGATTTCCACAAAAAGTTGAACATCCAATGCCCACTGGTAAACAGAATGCAACAGGAAAGTCTGTGTGGTATCAAATGAATCAAGAGCTCTGAGTAACTGTAAACATTTTAGAGAAAGGTGCCATCTTTTAAGCATCCAAAGGAGACCATCGATCTAGAAACAATGAGTAACATCTTTCTGATTCACAAGTCAGATTCTGTGGGACACAACTATTGACATATAAAAATTCAAATTCCTCCAAGTCAAAGCTTGTAAATCGCATGGAGTTCTGAGTCTTACCCACCATAAGGCAAGGGCAATTCTTTTTCTTTCTTTTTTTTTTTTTTTTGAGACAAAGTCTCACTCTGTTGTCCAGGCTGCAGTGCAGTGGCATGATCTCAGCTCACTGCAGCCTCCACCTCCCGGGATCAAGTGATCCTCCCACCTCAGCCTCTCGAGTACCTGGGACTACAGATGTGCATCTCTATGCCTGGCAAATTTTTGTATTTTTAGTAGAGACAGGGCCTTGCCATGTTGACCAGGCTGGTCTCGAACTCCTGGTCTCAAGTCATCTGCCTTCCTTGCAGCCTCCCAAAGTGCAGGGACTACAGATGTGAGCCACTGTGCCTGTCAGGCAAGTGCAATTCTAAGAAAGATAAATGATCGGAGGGAAAAAAGTCAGCCATGTTTCAAAAGAGAAATGAAGGCTGGTGAGTAAATAAAATACTGATAGAAGTATAGAGTAGGTGCTTTGTTACATGTTCACATTCACAAGGAACCTTAAAATGGAATGTCTTCTCTGATATTGTTTGAATTTGGACTCTAAATTTGAAAAGCATTATTAGTGTCAAAAATTTATTTTTCTGATCCTAATAATTGTCCTGTACTAAACTTTCAACAAAATGGCTTATAGGTAATTTTCCTAAAATTAATATAAAAGTATATTAATGAGCTAAACATCCATCTTAACAGTATAAAAACAACAGAATAAACTAAAATACAGTAGGAAAGAGCTAATAAAGATAAAGTTTAGTTAAATTGTATTTTTTTGGAAGGGGGAGGATATGATGCAACAGTGCTCTCATGTATTGGTGGGAACGCAACATAGTACAGTCCATTTGGAAGACAGTTTGACATTTCTTTAAAAACTAAGCATACTCTTACCATATGGTTCAGACACTTCTTGGCATTTCCCCCAAAGAGTTGAAAACATATGTCCACGCAACCAGCACCTTCCCACCCCGCCCCCCCACACACACAAACTAATGTTTATTGCAACTTTATTCATAGTTGCCAGAACTTGGAAGCATCAAATTGTTCTTCAGTGGGTGAATGGCTAAACTGTGGCACATCTGGACAATGGAATTTTTTTGAAAGTTCGATACAGAAGATTAGCAAAAATTGCTCCTTTGAAAAATCTGATAAACAATCAGATCTCAGGCAAGAATAATCTAGACAAAAAGAGAGGATGCACAATCGAACTATATTAAAAGTTGAAATGGAACTGTAACTACAAATAAAACAGATATTGAAAAGATAAAAGAATTCAATAAAAAATGTATGCTACTGAATGCAAAATATTGATCAAAATGCACAATTTCCTAGAAAATAAAAGGTTTCCAAAAAACACAGAAAGGGATAGAAAACATGAACATCTCTCTTCATTATTATATACATTTAATTCATGATTTTAAGTCTTCACATACAAACACACACACCACACATTGACTCAGATGATTCAACAGGTGAAACTTGCAAAAAGTCATTTTAATTTTTAAAAAGTCTTTTAAAAAATAAAGAAGAAATACTTTCCCTAAGCTATGAAGTCAGTAAACCTTCATATCAAACCAGACTAGGACATGGGACAAAGACACTTTCTAGAAGAATGTCATTCATGAGCAGAGATGCAAAGGTCCTATTAGCAAGCAGAATCTAGTAATGTATATAAAAATGATAACACATCATGACCAAGTCACTTTTATCCCAGAAATACAAGAATGGTTTAATGTTTTAAAATCTATAAATGCCATTTATTATAGTAAAGTTAAAGATGAACAATTATGTGATCATTTTAATGTATTCAGAAAAAAGCGTTTGTTAAAAATTTTATGAGAATTATAAAATATAAGATAAAAATTTTCACAAACAAGGAATAGAAGAGAATATCCTTACCATTTTAAAGAAGTTTTATAACAAACTTATGTAAAATATACTTGTTCTTTCTATTTTATTTGTACACATTTTATGGGATACAAGTATAATTTTGTTACATGGATGGATTGCACAGTGGTGAAGTCAGGGCTTTTAGGGTATCCATCACCCAAATAATACATATTGTATCCATTACATAATTTCTTGTCATCCACTCGTCCGAAATGTTATTTTTGATAGTAAAGAATGACAAATACCTTTAAAATGAGGAGCAAGTCAAATATGCTTAACTTCACCATCACCTATTTATTAAATATTGGAGTCAATATTTGAGCCACTGTAATGGGAGACAAAAGTAAAAGTACCAACGACAGGAAAAAAAATGTTATTTTTCAGATCACATAATTTTCTCTGTAGAAAAACAAAAAGAATATAAAACAAAATATTAGAAAGTTTGGGAAGATGGTTGGTATATGATCAATATGTAAATATCAATATGCAGTAGCAATGACAATTTTTAAAACCATTTTAATAATAATACAAAAAGTTGAAAAATTTGTGTTAAAAAAAAAATCTAGCCAGGTGTAGTGGCTCACACCTATAATCCCAGCATTTTTGGGTGCAGAGGCAGGCAGACTTCTTGAACCTAGGAGTTCCAGACCAGCCTGGGTAACATAATGAGACTCTACACATTTTTTTTTTTTTAATAGCCAGGCCTGGTAGACTGTGCCTGTAGTCCTAGCTACTCAGGAGGCTGAGATGGGAGGATTGTTTGAGCTTGGTAGTTGAGGTGCAATGAGTTGTGATTGCACCAGTACACCGCAGCCTGGGTGGCAGAGCAAGACCCTGTTTCAAAAAAAGAAAAAAATTTACAAAATTCCAAGTTATCTAGGAATGAGCCAAAAAAAAAAAAAATCTGTACAAAGAGAACTATAATGTATATGAACTATTATAGAAAGGTATTAAAGAAAACCTATACAAATGAGAAGATATATCATGATTATGGATTAGAATGCTCGGTAGCATACAGATATTAATTCTTCTCAAATTTCTTGAAAAGATGAAACCAGGCATGGTGGCTCATGCCTGTAATCCCAGCACTTTGGGAGGCCGAGGTGAGCAGATCACCTGAGGTTGGGAGTTCGAGACCAGCCTGACCAACATGGAGAAACCCCATCTTTACTAAAAATGCAGAAAATTAGCCAGGCATGGTGATGCACGCCTGTAATCCCAACTACTCAGGAGGCTGAGGCAAGAGAATCGCTTGAACATAGGAGGCAGAGGTTGTGGTGAGCCAAGATTATGCCACTGCACTCTAGCCTGGGCAACAAGAGCAAAATCCTATTTAAAAAAAAAAAAAAGACAATAAAAGTACATTTAACATATATCAATAAAAATAAATAAATAATTTTTAAACGTTATAAGGACATTGAAAACAAATTTTCAACTACGTCTTTAGGTTACTTGTCCTACCAGGTATCAGGACCTTTATGAAGCAGTAGTAATTAAGACAGCTAAACAACATTTTTGAATGTTTAAAAAATATCAAAGAGCATGTCTTTAAAATGTTGAAATAGTTTAAGATTTCATAAGCAAGATACTAAGAGAAACAAGCATAAAATAGATTTAAAATTCACTTCATCTGCATCAAAATTTAAAAATGTCTGTTCATCCAAAGACACCATAAAGAAAGTAAAAACAAAGCATAAGTAGAGAGAATATTTTTAGAATTAACATAACTGACAAAAGACTGGTGTACTGAATATATAATATGCAAAAAAAATAGAAAATATGACATGAACAGGCTTTTCACAGAAAATAAAGTAGGAATGTCAAATATGGGAAAAAAAACGCTTAACCTCAATAATCAGGGAAATCCCATTGGAGAACTATGAGATACAATCTTACATCACTTAGTTTGGGAAAAATTAATAATTGGATTATACCAAGTCTTGGAGAGTATGTGGATTAATGGAGGTTCCCAAATATTGCTTTGTAGGAATATAAATTGGCATATGCATCTGAAATACAAATTGGCATTCTCTATTAAATTTGAGCATACATATATCCCAGGTAGAAAAGAATGTCATGGAATGCAAAAACAAATTTAAAAACATCCAGAATGTATAAAGCAATGGAGGTGTAACACAATAAAGCACCTGTGGAATATTTCAGAGAACTGTACATTTTAATAGATAGAGCACAAGATATATGTTTATGGTGAAAGAGGAGGAGATTTTATTAGCAATATTGGCAAACTGCCAACTCACAGTGTGTTGTTTTTGCAATGTTAAGAAGTTTGTGCATTGCCCCATATGCCCAAATGTTTCAGGCATTCTTAGTCATGGAACTCCTTGAAGCTGAAAGTCAAAAATATAAAAAGGCAGAAAAGCAGAGCTGCTCTGATTGGAATTGGAGGACCTTGGACCAGAAGGGAAGAGCTCTTCCTCCCCTTCCACAGAGATCCCTAAGAATATACCACAGTGCTCCTAATGCTTGGACACAGGTTTTAAAAAGTCCTTGTGGGCAATAGAGTTTTGGGCACTGCAGGGCCACAATCTAATTTGCATTACAGAAGCATCCCATAAGATCATTGCAATTGGATGATGGCAGAAGCCTAGTATTTTAAAGAACACCTGCTTGATGTACAGTACTGGGGAGGGTTTCTAGAAAGATATCCAGTTGTAATATCAAAGGTACCCAATGTATTTGAAAGAAGCTTCAAAGGTCTCAAGCATACAAATATATTTCCTATTACTCATTCAGATTGTTCAAAACACTCTGGGAGTACACTATAATCTTCATAAGTAGTTTACTTATATCGTTTTCTGTGCTGTCAGGAAAAATTGCTTATGTCTTTCATTAATCCTAAGCAAAACCTACTTGATACCACTTTCAGTCATCAGAAAGTTGGACAGTCAAATAGAAAACAAAAACAAAAATAGAGAGAAAAGCAGTCAATTGCCTAAATTCATCCCTGAGTATTAGAGGAGACACTTGACTTATGTTACGTAGGTTGGCAATTTCTAAAGAGGAGATGAAAATATCCATCTTCTTACTGCCCTGCATTGCAACCTAGGTTACTCCATCATTATAGTACAAATGGAGCCCATCTTCTCTGGGACTATCTATATTTTTATATTAAAAGTAGAATTAAGTAATTTCAGTGACAATGCAAAAGTTTTATATTAAAATAAATTCAAAAGAAATTTTAGTCTTAGTAAACTATCACACTGACCTAAACAGAAATCTTGGCTCTTTCACCAACCATTGGGCCTTTTTCCTTTCTGGCTTCAGTTTTTCCATTTGTAAAGTGCAGAGGCTTAAGTGGAATAATATAGAATTTATAAATGTATAAATTAGATGGAAAAGCTTTTCTACTAAGAACACTTCAATGAGAAAAATTAAAAATGTATTTGGACATTTGTGTATCACTCTAAACCAAGATTTCTCAACCATGACTCTGTTGACATTTGGGGCTGGATAATTCTACATTGCAGGGAAACTGTCCTGTATGTTATAGGATACTTAGAAATATTTTTGGCCTTTACCCACTAGATCCTAGTACTCTCTCTCCAAGTTGTGGTAAACAAAAATGTCTCCAGACATTGCAGACACTGCCATGTTCACTGAGAGATTGGGGAAGCATCCTAGCCAAGATACTGAAAACATAAACAACAAAAGAAAAATATAGCATATGAATGTTATCAAAATTAAAATTTCTTCTCTTAAAAGGCTTTGTTTAGAAAATGAAAAGGCAAGCTAAAGACTGGCAAAAAATATCCACAATGCATATTTTCAATAAAGGCTAGTGTACATATTTTTTAACTCCTGCAAAACAATTACTTTTAAAAAACTAATCTTAAAACTAGGCAAATGACTCGAACAATACTTTTAAAACACAGATATACAAAGGATCAATGAATATGTGAAAAAGTGCTTAACATCATCAGTCATCAAGGAAATGCAACAGAAAGCCACAATGAAATACGACTACCCACTTAAGAGAATGATTAAAGGTAAAAAGACTGACCATACTAAATGCTGTTGAGGATATGGAGCAGGTGGACTCTCATACACTGCGGTTGAGTGTATAAAATGGTAACAGTGCTTGGAAATCTGACAGTTTCTTATAATGTCAGATATATACTTACCCTACCACTTAGCAGCTCTACCCTTGGCATTTAGCCAAAAGAAATGAAATCATATGTCCATGCAAAAGAATTTTCTTAGCAAGCTTATTCATAATAGCTCAGAACTGGAAATAACTTAAATGTCCAAGAGATGGATGAATGTACACAGTGGCTTATCCCTACAGCAAAAAAAAAAAAAAAAAAAA
>NW_022436994.1:14982916-15088505 GCF_009761245.1 Sapajus apella
AAAAAAAAAAAAAAAAAAAAAAAAAAAAGAAAAGAAAAAAGATGGAAAAGCAGGGGAACATCCCAGCACATGCAAAAACATAAGGAATTTCATAGATGTTAACACTGAGTAAAGAATGAAGACATAAAAGAATATATATTGTATGATTCTACTTACATGAAGCTTTAGAACAGGTAAATATAAATTATTACGACAAAACTTTAAAAATGCCTTAGTTACCTCTGAGGTGCTAGGGAGCTTTCTGTGCCCATGGGAGTGTCCCATGTCTTAGCTGGAGTAGGTGTTATACAGGTGTCCACGTGTCAAAACTGACTGAAGTGTGCATCTGTGTGTTTTATTGCAAAAAATAATGATGAGTGAGGGATAATCAGATTGAGCGATCAGAATTAATAACACATACAGAAAAAAGTAAATATATGAAACTGAAGGAAATTAAATAAGCATATATATATATACATATACATATATATATACATCTTTCATTTTAGTGAATTTTGAGAAGACATTTTACTCAAAGGAAAAGAGAAGCCAAGTATGAAAAATGAGCAACTGACAAATGAGAAATAAGACAAGCTGGATCACGAGGTCAACAGATCGAGACCATCCTGGTCAACATGGTGAAACCCCGTCTCTACTAAAGCTACAAAAAATTAGCTGGGCATGGTGGCGCGTGCCTGTAATCCCAGCTACTCAGGAGGCTGAGGCAGGAGAATTGCCTGAACCCAGGAGGCAGAGGTTGCGGTGAGCCGAGATCGCGCCATTGCACTCCAGCCTGGGTAACAAGGGGGAAACTCCTTCCCAAAAAAAAAAAAAAAAAGACAAGCTGGTGAACTAGGCCAGAGAGAAAAATGCAGAAAATAACAAATAGTGAAAATCATAAAAGAAAAGAGAAGAAAGAAGGAAAGCATTAATCAGAGATATAGTAGAAGATATTTCCTCTAAGCCAAAGAAAGTCACAAGTCTCTATATCCCAAAGTCCTTCTAAGAGCCAGATAAGATTATTTATTTATTTATTTATTTATTTTTGAGACGGAGTTTCGCTCTTGTTACCCAGGCTGGAGTGCAATGGCAAGATCTTGGCTCACTGCAACCTCCACCTCCTGGGCTCAAGCAATTCTCCTGCCTCAGCCTCCCAAGTAGCTGGGACTACAGGGGCACCCCACCATGCTCGGCTAATTTTTTGTATGTTTAGTAGAGACGGGGTTTCACCATGTTGACCAGGATGGTCTCGATCTCTTGAACTCGTGATCCACCCGCCTCGGCCTCCCAGACTGCTGGGATTATAGATGTCAGCCACCGCGCCAGGCCTCTAGAACTCTTAAGCAAGATGAGCTAATTTCCTGGAATTTTATTCCCATGTAAATCATCATTTTTTATATATTTTAAAATGTAAGAATTGAATTAATATGATATCTATGTACCTTTTGTAAAAATTATTTAAGAAAGATGTGAATCAATGTAACTATAATAGAATGGGGGGAATTTGTAATATACATGAAACATTTTGGGAACAAAATAGTAAAATGAATATTAAGCCCAGGAAGTTGTTAACAATATGGTTTTAAAACTTAGGTCAATTACAAAGAAAGAATTCTTGAAAGAAATAAATTTTGGAACATTTCAGATACTTTCAATAAAATATGGCAAATGGAGCGGAGTAAATGAATGCTAAATTCTTATCTTAGTCTGGGGTTATGGAGAAAGGCTATAAATAGAGTTTAGATCTTGCTGCTAGAAAAAAAATTGTTAGGTATGTTTGTTACAAAAATTAATATTATCTGCTAGTAAGAAAGAAATAACATGTAAACCTTTCAAAGCAGTAAGAATAAAAACTGATTATTCCAAAGAAAGATAGCAAAGGAAAGAAAATAGCCACATAACATAAATTGAAATAGATAAGATTTCAGTCATTCCACAATGTAAGCAAATACCAAACATTATACTGTACCCCATAAATATATAATGTTTATTTATCAATTAAAAATATAATTTTTTATGGTAAAAATAAGACCAAGAACAAGCAAATCAATTAACATAATACACAGAAGGAATTACATTTCTCCATTAAAAGACAATGGATTTAAGATTGAGTTAAGAGGAGAAAAACAAAACCTAGCTAGAGACTGTTTAAAAGAACATTTTAAATAAAATGATAAAGGAAGGTTGAAAATACTTGAAGATATGATAGGCAAATGGAAACAGAAGGAAAGCAGGTGGCAACATTACTATCAAAGTATAGCTCAAGCAAAATGCATTAAATGGGATATTTCATTTTTATAAAAGGTACATTCTGCCAAACGGAAGTGTCAAAATCTTCGTACATTAAAAAAAAAAAAAAAAATCTAACCTCGAAATACATTAGGCAAAGAACTTTTAGAAATACTGTGAGAAATTGGCAGAAACTGCAATCTTAAGGGTGATAACACCTCTTTCAGAATGTGACAGATCAAGTAGATAAAAAACAGAGTAGCTGAATAACACAATTAAGGAGTTTGATTTATTGAGGAGAAAGAGTAAGAGAGGAAACATTGTATTTTACAGATGTAAAATACATATTCTTTTCAAATTTCCATGTAAAGTAATGAAAAGGATTCATGGATGAGGCTGCAACAACCATCTCAAAAAATCCTCCAAAGAAGAAATACCAGTTAGCCCACACTTTGTCCTCAATG
Source organism: Sapajus apella (assembly GCF_009761245.1). Classification (NCBI taxonomy): domain Eukaryota; kingdom Metazoa; phylum Chordata; class Mammalia; order Primates; family Cebidae; genus Sapajus; species Sapajus apella. The sequence goes on from NW_022436994.1 coordinate 14,985,589, forward strand.
CTATAATTCTGGAAATGAATACTTCTGTATGAACTTTGGAAATGAAAGAAATCACATCAGTGGTGGACTGAGAAAGCAATATGAGTGATATAATTATTTCATAACAATATCTTGAAGTAGATATTTGAGTATCTTGAGTAGATCAAAATGATTTATACCTTCCTGGACCATTCTAAATATTTTATCCTGTAGCATTATAAAGAGATAACATTATTTCATCAGGACCTGCCTGAGGAAGTCTTTGATCCTTGTCAACAGTTTCTCAATACACAGTCACTGGCTTCTAGAATGAATGATAAGACCCCAGATTGGGAGTTTTCTTTTGAGGTCTGTGAGGGTCCACCCAACCTGCTCACATGCTCCTGGTTCCACACTTCCTAGAATGAAACCTAACATACGTAAGCTGCAATGGAAATCCATGACGGCTGCATTTAATAATTATCTTACTTCATACATATAAATAGACAACTAACAGTTACCAGATTCTGAAAAAAATTGTAGCAAAACTCCAAAAGAATCAAAAGGAACAAATTGATTCTCTGATGCTGGATGAAACAGAAATAATTCAGGGAAGAGAAGGGAATCTTAAAATAATTTTAATTAGTGTTATGAGGGGGATCTGACAAAATATTTTATCCACAACATAAAAACAGTTTGCAGTAATAAAAGGAACAAAGGTTTTTGAAAATTCAAAATGTAATTGTTGGCATTTGAAAGACTGATAGAACACTAGATGGAAAAGTCAAAACAACTTTCCAGAATCTTAAACAAAAGACAGAAAATGTGAAAGATTTCAGTGCAATCAATCCAAAAAGGCCAACATCTGTCTCCTAGTAGTCCTAGAAAGAGGTAGCTAAGAAAAGAATTGTGAGCAATTTATCAAAGGAATAATGAATGAAATTACCCAAAGCTTAAACAAACCTACAAATAGAATGCAAGTCTTTATTCTGAAAGATTCCATATGGTGTTGAGCAGAAAAAAAATGGAGGGGAAAAAAAAATCTAAGAACATTCTCATAAAATTTCAGAACACAAGGATTCTAAAGAAGATCCTAAAAGCTTCCAAAGAGATTACAATGTTTATCTTCAAAGGAAGAAGGACCAAATTGATTTCAGACATTTCATAAGCAATGTTGAATGCCAGAATACATCAGAGCAATGCCTTCAAAAGTTCCGAGTGATAATTATTTTGAACCTAAAATTATAGCTATTAATCAAGGGTAAAGACAAAGTCATTTTCAGACGTGTGGGGACTTACAAAATTTACCATCTACAGATTTGTTTTTAAAGAATTACTTGAGAATGTCTCTACACAACAGCAACAAAAATGGGTTGCAGGAATGAGGAAAATACTAGGTTTAAAAAACCATGGACCAAATCAGGCTGCAAAATGAAAGGAAATGCCAAGAAGATGGCCATGCAATCGTCCTGGAAAACCAGGGTAGCAATACAAGATGGAGGCAGGGAAATCAAAAGGAGTGTTTCCAAGAAGCAAATGAATTCTAGGTATTAAGTTTCTAGGTAAAAGAACTTCACCTTCTTCATGAAAAGGAGAAGCTATATTAAAACATGTAAAGGGAAAAAATGCTCTGCTTCATTCCCTCCCACTTCCAACTTTTACTCAATGTGTTTCTACTTTCAGTAGCACTGCTTTCATGATTCGAGGTTAAATGTCTTAACCTATGAACTACTCTATTTTGTTTTATAGTGATTATTTCAAATATAGGATTTTGAAAATTTTTAGATTCAGTTTATAGATAAATATGGAAAATTTAATTACACAGGCTCACAATCCCCTATGTGATTCTACTGGAGCAAGACATAAATCAGAACTCAGAATTTAATAAGTTTTACAATGGTAATGCAGTATTTAGATCATATATTAACTAACACTCCCAGCACATTCTGGAACACTAAGCTGATTAATATTTCTGCAGCCAAAAAAAAAAAAAAAGGAGTGTAAATGGTTTACTTCATGTCAGTTCAGGTGAGGTTTTGTGACCAAATAAGTTCAGGTCATTGCTTCCAGCACAACCAATCCTCACACCTGACACAGAAACTAAAGAGTGGGCTTGTAAGCACTGCAAACCAATCAGAATCATTTCGTACTTCCTCCTTCATGGAGAGAGCATTTCTGAGAATGTTTGGATACAAAGGAAAATAATGGTGAGAGATGGAGACAGAGAGACATGGCCCTGATAGAATTTTTGAACATCAAAAATCACCTCTGCCTGCAGACAGTTCTATCCCTAGACTTCTGTGAGCTATTACCATTGATTGATCCGGCTTTCTGTCATTTGCAACTAAAAGAGTTCAGACAAATTCTATATTTAACACAAATCCCAAGGACTCTTCAATAGGCTAGGCAGAAAACAAAGATGTCTGCTATCTCCATAAGTTTGCTACGTTTGACTTGAGAATGTTAGCCAATACAGCAAGGCCAGAAAAAAAAATGAGATATGACTAATAGAAAAATAACATAAATTAACATTATTTGCAGATAATATGATGAAAATACTGAGGACTCAATAAATTAAATAAAGTAACAAGATAATTATGAAAAAAATCCACTCAAATCACACACACACATGATCTAGGAATTAGTTTAATAAAAATTTTAGAGTGTTTTATATAAAGGAGTCATGCAAATATTTGGGAGAGAAAACAAAATTCAAAGCCTCCGAGATGAGAGCATGTTTGGAATGTTTGGGGAAATGCAGGAATGCCCGGTATGGCTACCCCAGGTTGGATAAGGGGGTGTGTAGTAGATGAGGTGGGAGAGGCAGGGAGGTAGGGAAAGTCATGGGGGGTCTTAGAAGCAGCTCTAAGGACAGTGGCTCCTATCCTGGGTGATATGGGGGCCCCTGATGCTTTCTAGCCAGGGCTAAAGTAATCTGCTTTAGGTTATCATAAGATGGCTGCTGGGTTGACAATAGGTAATGTGGGAACAACGGAGAACAGAGAGAAGACTATTGTGATAATACACATAGTAAGAGCAGCAACTAAAGACGGCGATTTAGCAGAATTGGTACGAAATAAACAGATCCCAGACAGATTACATAAATCACTAACAAATCTATATAACATGTGCACACTCAACTCAATGTACACATTTTGCTAATTGTTATGTAAAACTGTATTTACTAATAGCTAAAGAAAAGTCAAGAAGAATAAGTAAATGATATCAAATCATTGATTTAGTATGTATTTATTGAGCACAGCATCCATGTGTTAGGCACTGAGCTAGGCCTTGGGATAGGGAAGAGGACACAGCTCTTGTCCCAAGGAGCTCATAGTTACATAAGAGAGAAAAAAACAACGTGGTAAAATAAAAGTTGTACAACCTTATACACACAGGAGCATCTCAGGGCAACATCTCCAGTCTTCCCCACCCACAAGGTGTTTATGACATTCTCTGGTTCCCTAGCACTCCTTGGATCAAACCAAATTTTCAGCAAGGTCTGCATAGTCTGGCTCACTGCCACCTTTACAGTCCTCTTGCTCTCTGTGCTCTGCCACAGTGGCTGTTGGCCTTTTTCAAGTCCCTTAAACTGGACATGCCACATTCCTTTCAGCTGCAGGGACTATCCATGTGCTGTTCTATCTGCAGACAGCACACTTGGCGCCATCTTGACCTACACAACTCCTGCTCCTCCTTCAATCTCACCTCCCTGATACACTCACTGATGATTTCCCTGATTAGGTCAAAGTCTCGTGTGATGAGCTTTCATAAAATTCACCTCCCCATGATAACACTTCCCACTGGTTTATATTTATTTAAATATAAATATTTGACTTTGGTTAGCTAGAGTCTTTCTACTGAACTGTAAGAGGACAAGGCTATAGTGTTTTTTAAAAACGCTCCGGTATTTATATGATTTTACAACTTTTATTTTACCCTCTTGTTTTTTCTCTCTCATGGGACTATGAGCTTTTTGGAGCAGAAACTGTGTCTTCCTTTCTGTCCCATGTCCTAGCTTAGTGACCAAACACATGGATGCTGCACTTAATAAATACATACTAAATCAATAAATTGGAATTATTATATCATATCCCAAATTACTAGAACCCTGCTTGGCTCACAGTGGATATTCAATAAGTATTTGCTGATTGGATGAGTTAAGGCAATTATAACATTAAGATTCTTTATTGACTTTTTAACATTAAATCATGAGTTCCTGGAGGGCAGAAAACATGTATGTTTTTACTTTTCTTGTCTGCTTAAACAAAATGCTTATCACATAATAAAGGCTGAACAAATATTTATGAATTGATTGGTGAAAGAATGAATGAGCAAATGAATAAACAAGTTAAAAATTTTTTCTGGCCAGGCGTGGTGGCTCACGCTTGTAATCCCAGCACTTGGGGAAGCTGAGGTGGGAGGATCACCTGAGGTCAGGAGTTTGAGATCAGCCTGACCAACATGGAGAAACCCTGTCTCTACTAAAAATACAAAAAATTAGCCAGGCATGGTAGCACATGCCTGTAATCCCAGCTACTCAGGAGGCTGAGGCAGGAGAATCACTTGAAACCACAAGGCAGAGGTTGCAGTGAGCAGAGATCGTGCCATTGCACTCCAGACTGGGCAATAAGAGTGAAACTCTGTCTCAAAAACAAACAAACAAAAATTTTTTCTAAAACCAACTTGCACTGGTGAATTAAATATTTTCTACTCTCTGGCATAAAAAAGGGCTACACATACACACACTCACACACACACACACACAGCCCCTTTTTTTTCTTTTCTTTTTGAGACAGAGTCTCATTTTGTTGCCCAGACTGGAGTGCAGTGGCAGAATCTCGGCTCACTGCAACCTCCACCTCCCAGGTTCAAGAAATTCTTCTGCCCCAGCTTCTGAATAGCTAGTATTACAGGCACCTGCCATCACACCCAGCAGATGAATGAAGACCACAAGGAAGAAGACGATCATTTATGGTGTACCATCCTTCTGCCCAAAGGCTCTTGACTCCAACTAACAGAAAAGAGTCAATAGCAGTAGGAAGAAGGAAACCACAGCTTCATGGAAACAGTTCCACTTTTGCCAAAAGGAAACTAGGAAGTAGGAGGGCCCATCATTTATTAAACCAAGGATGTATTTTTATTGCCAACTGTGAAAAAGAGCTCTCCAACATTGTAAGAGAATGATCTGCAGGACCTTTGAAGTTAGAAGGAAGTCTGGGGTGTTAAAACAGGAAAAAAGTAATCTTGCAGATTCCTTTCCAGGCCTAAGCAATAGCAACATGCGAAAGTAACAAAAGAAAAAAGACAAGTTGACAAAGAATGAAAAAAAAAATCAGCTTTTTCTGAATCCGTAAGATTCCATACCTATTTCACAAGGATTTATCAGGTGAATTAAGGCTTGTCTTGCACATAGACGTTCATAAAACTAACTCAACAATGTTGTCTTCATATTACCCAAGGCACAGGAGGAAGATTTAACATTGAAAGTTGCTAAACAATGTCTAACATGTTATCATTGCTGTAAAATTAATTTTATCCACTTCTTTTTCAGTATGTTCACCTTCATTTTTAAAGTTATAGCATCTACTCTCCTGAAAACATGCTTTTCCAGCTAGCTGGAAGAGACCTTCATTCACCTGCATTTTCACACCCCGTCTGAAACAATCTCCTATGGGAAATGTTCATTTAAAGCCGCTTTCCTACACTGCCAGCATGGGGTTATGCCTCTCTAAAGATTCTGCGGCTAAACATTGGCTTTTAAGTAACTAAAGACACTCCCAAGAGATGTACAGTTAACTGTCTCATAATGAGTCGCTTCTCTTAGCCAGAAAAGATATTTCCGCCACATCCATATTTGATTTTCTGGAAAATCTATAGTAGGCTAAGCTTCACACATGAGCCAGTATAAGCTTATTATAAGCCTATGGTTTTTCTTTTTGCAACTCATGAGGACTCTCTCATTGCTCTGAGGGGAAAAAATCCAGAAACAAAGTAACCTGACAAGCTGAGTACATAAATTAAGTGCATAAATTCTTTACAAATAGGGCTCCTGATAGTATATTTAAAGTACAAATAGTGTTTCTACAGCACCCCCAAGGAGTTCATTTTTAAAATGAATGAAATGACGTTGGAAAGATGACATATGACACTATTTCCTCCACCCGTTGACTTGCAGCAGCTCCACTCCCTTGGTGTTTATAGACAAATGCTGTTAAATAGAAAGAAAGGGACCATGTTTAACATAAATACCGCCTTCTTTATGCTATGGAACACTGCAAAATATCATTTTCATGGCAAAATCAATTATACTATCCCCAGTGTTCTAAAACTCTGAGACTCTACAGATCAAGACATTCTGAATGGTGGCCCCATTTTTAAACAGCACGTATCTAAGTTTAAAAGAAGCAATTAGAAAACTGGAGATAAATTCTGTTCCTAGACCCATCAGCAATGGCCCAGGTCTCCTTTCAAGTTTTCTGTGCCTTCAAGACATAATACATTCCCTTGAAATTTTCTTCCCACTTTCTTCATAAGGAAACCATGAGTATTACTGACCCAATATCCCTTGAAAATACTGCAAGCCTCCTAATTACAGATATCTAGAAATAAAAGTATAAAGTAATGCTCAAAAATCTAGAGTATCTTTTCCCACAAAAGCCATATCTACCTTATTTTTTAAATGAAATACAAAAATAGCAAATAAAATTCCATAAAAGATTATTTATGTGCAGCTTGTATTTAGAATATAAACTCTAATGGTCAAATAAGTAAACAGTAAGGAGAGAGATATATATTCAATGCAGGGGTGAGTAAAAAATACCATAATAGCACCCATGGATACAGCTTATGAATTAAGGAATAATTCTGGCATAAAATAAATCTAACCTTTTGGAGAAGCAGCATATCAGGCCATAAGGGGATCTCACTCATTTGACTAAAGGAAACATGACAATGTTTTCCCTCTGATTTTATACAATAAACTCACAGATTATAGTTTTGTGGAAATTTCCTATTGGTAGGTATTCTGAAAAACCAACAAAATACCTAAAGAAGAGCACTCATTTGCCACTTCCTCTTGGGTCATTATAAGAACATTCTTTCAGCATCTTGACAGTAAACAGCAAACAGGGTAACACAACCCAAGAGAGTTCATGCCTAGAAGAAAACCCCAACATTTTATTGAAATGATGACATTGCAAAGAAAACTCAGCTGAAAGGACACAAGTACTTTTTACAGGACTTGGCAGACGGAACACTAAACAACTGAGCTCTGACTGTGACTTACCCACAGATCTTTCATGGAGCTATATGGGAAAATAAGAAGCCCTAATGTACAACCCTCTGACTTCATCTCTAAATAAAGAAGTAATTTTGCTGCCGGGCGCGGTGGCTCACACCTGTAATCCCAGCACTTTGGGAGGCCGAGGCGGGTGGATCACGAGGTCAAGAGATCGAGACCATCCTGGTCAAAATGGTGAAACCCCGTCTCTACTAAAAATACAAAAAATTAGCTGGGCATGGTGGCGCATGCCTGTAATCCCAGCTACTCAGGAGGCTGAGGCAGGAGAATTGCCTGAACCCAGGAGGCGGAGGTTGCGGTGAGCAGAGATTGCGCCATTGCACTCCAGCCTGGGCAACAAGAGCGAAACTCCGACTCAAAAAAAAAAAAAAAGAAAAAAAAAAGAAGTAATTTTGAAGGTGTGGACTGTAGGTATATTGTTCTATATTTCAGAAACAAGTCCTAGACCCTATCTTTTTTTTTTTTGAGACTGAGCCTTGCTCTGTTGCCCAGGCTTGAAGTGCAGCGGCATGATCTTGGCTCACTGCCACCTCCACATCCCAGGTTCAAGTGATACTCCTGCATCAGCCTCCCAAGTAGCTGGGATTACAGGTGCATGCCACCACGCCTGGCTATTTTTTGTAATTTTAGTAGAGATGGGATTTTACTATGTTAGCCAGGCTGGTCTCGAACTCCTGACCTCAGGTGATCCATCTGCTTCGGCCTCCCAAAGTGCTGGAATTACAGGTGTGAGCCACCACACCCAACCCAACTCTACTATTAATAACTAGAATGGGGACTTAGAAATGCAATCAGGTGTAAGATGCTTGTCCATACCCCTGACTCCAACACTTTTAGACTGGGCCCCTTACCCCTTATCATGTCCCCCTAATGCCACAATAAACCACATATATGCTGGCACAGTGTTCCTCTTCTTTAGGGAGATTGCTTTTCAGATGGAAAACTTGTTATCTTAGATTCTACAATTAAATATTATCCTGGATCTCCATCATAGATTAAATACATATGAATTTGTGTGAGGATAGCTCTCTTTCATAATGTCCATTTTACTGCTGCATGCCACAATGTGATGAAAAGGTCTAATTGTTTCTGGATATAAACGTAAACTTACAGAGACCTGTTAGATCCTTTAGAAGATAAAGCAACTCTTGGCATTATTGTGAATGATTTGTCTAGGAAAGACTGTGCCAAAACAAAGGGAATCTCAAAACTCAAACCCAAACCAGACAGTAGTCCATTCTCTTGCATTTATACCTTATCAACATTGAATCATATTCACTTCAGTAGTAAAAAAACAAAAACTAAAACCTCTTTGACTGCAGGTCAAGATAGCACGTGGCTATCAACTCAACCTACACGCATGTGCACGCACGTGTGAACACACACACACACACACACGCACACACATACACACAGTTTTCTCCCTTTCCCCAAAAAGCATTTAAAGTAAATATCCATGCAGACAAAAGCCTCCGTTTTCCTACTGCTTTTGTGTGCTGTGGCAGGAAGCAGTTGTCGGCTGTGTTCGTGAAAAATAACAACCGCAGACACTGAGACACATGCCACAATGTTCCCGTGGAAATCAAACTCTGAGAAATTTTTTAAATGTTTTCAACACATCAGCATGAAGCATCGACCTAGTTGGAATCACTTAGATCTAAAGCAAATGCACTGATTGTTTTCACAGCAGGCTTTTCTTCTTGGAGCTGAAACAGGCGCACTGGCGAGGGTTGTGCGGAAAGGTTTGCAGCCCCCTGCCTTGGTCTGCTATAGCCAGTGACACGATCAATACCAGGGTGAGCAGCAGAGGAAGCTCAGGGAAGATTATGAAGATGAGGTGAGTGACAGAATTACCTTATAGTGTTTGTTCTTTCTCTCACCTTGAATCTCATCTGCTACAGAGAGAGATGGAAAACCATCAGGGCACAGACCAAAAATGAGAGGTGAACAGGGGTGAAGGGCATTAGACACCATATGTGCTGAGAGCCTGGCCATTGTGTCTTTTTACATGTTAGAATCTTCAGGAAAGGGCAAGTCCTGTAGCAAATCAAGGCAGTATCACTGATTAACGAGAAGACAAATGCCAGCATCTCTTGCAGGGCCTGGAGCACAGCAGGTGCACCAATAATTGGCAGCCCTGATTTTCAGTATATTTGTATTACTGTTAAAACAACTACTCCTCCTATTTTACTTTTTAGCCCCAGACAAGTATCATTCATGTAAATAATATACATACACAAAGTACCAACTTTCCAGGTTAAACTGTGGGATGAAGTGTGGACAAGACCAAACGTGCCTGAGGTGCCCATCATTTATTTATTGAGGGCCTCCTCTGCACAGGCCCATGGTTTTCTTCCCCTAACTCAGAGGTTTAAAGATGCCTAAGCAATTGAGTCAGCTCATTCACTTGGCTTGTCCTGGAGCTTAACAGAGGCACTAATTTAGTTGAACTGATTCTCATTCAAAATATCCAGAATGCAAGGAAACAGGAAAATCTTCTATTGACTATCAATCTGATTGAGCAGTCCTGACCAACTGAGTAGAGTTGACTGTGCTGATAATCAAATGTGTCTAATACTCATATTGACGCTAATTTGTCCAAGCTCTACCTGCTTTTACAATACAATAGTTCAACCCGAAAGCTTGAGATATTTTTATATTTCTGTGAAGTTTAAACAATAAATAAGAAGTGTCCAAGAAATTCGAGGCTCTTATTTGTTATTTGCTTACTTAAGCCACTGGGTGAACAGGGTGAAAAGGAATATGTTCTAGGCCTCCCCAATTATCATTACCAAAACATCAAAATGAATTGTTAGCAGAGATTTTATTCTGATTCTTTGAAAAATACATAGAAATGTTTATATGTATATCTCATTTTAAATAGAATGTCTCTGTTTGTTGAAAAGTTTAAAAAAAAAAAAAACATGATTCCACAAACCTAAAAATTATCACCGTCAAAAGTTTGGTTATTTATTTGTGGTCTTTTTTTCTACACTTTAAAATTTATATAATTAGAACCATACTACATAAGTTAATTTTTTTCACTTAACATTACACATCATATCCATAAGCATATACCCAGGTCATTCAATTTCTTTGAAAACAATTTTAATGTCACATGATTTCTGGATTTAATGTGCTCAATCACTCCCTTCTTTTAAGACATCAGATGCTTCTTTTTTGTGTGTGATTGCTAATAACAACTTTTTATGCAGTTCTCTGAGTATTTCCTAAAAGTAGAATTACTAGGTCAAAGGCGAAAACAACTTATAATTTTTGTGTTTTTTTTTTCTAAAATAGTCTTTTTGTCATTGAAACTTTAGAATTTAAATTTAGAAGTTAGAAAACGAAAAAAAAAAGAAGAAAATGTTTTCAAAATATCCCACAAGTAAAAGATTAACATTTCGGTATATCCTCGATGGTTTTTTGTAAGCATCCATAAATATTTAGATATGCATCTAATCTTTTTGTATTTTTGTAAAGTGGAAACATGTAGAACAAATGTGCTACAATCTACTTTGTCTGGTTAATTAAATAACGGAGATGCTTTCCATGTCATTAAGTCTTCCAGATTCATTAACGAAGGTAACTAAATTGTGTTGGCTTTCCACAAGTGCTGTCCCACAGATTATGAATGAGGCTCAGTATAACTAATAGTAACTCAGTAAATTTTAAAATGCTCTTTTCACAGTCTAACATTAATACTAAATCCTAAAGGAAACCTTCATGTTTCTATGCTGAGGACGTTTTGGCAGGAGAGGGAAGAGAAGGAAGAGAGGGAATGGCAAGGCTGAGAAGAAGATATCCATCAGAAAATATTAAAAAATTCCCGTGAAGAGAAAAACAACCTGTAGTCACTTGAAGAAATAGATCAAATCAATAAATTACCAAAGCAGTAAGTCAATAATCAGTTTACTGCCCTAAAATATTACTTTTCTCCTTAATACTTATAAATCTCTGGGCAGACGTGGTGGCTCACATCCATAATCCCAGCACTTTGGGAGGTCAAGGTGGGTGGATCACATGAGACCAAGAATTGGAGACCAGTCTGGCCAAGATGGTGAAACACAACTCTACTAAAACCATAAAAATTAGCCAGGCATGGTGGCACGCACCTGTAGTCCCAGCCCCTTGGGAGGCTGAGGCAAGAAAATTGCTTGAATCCAGAGGCAAAGATTGCGGTGAGCTGAATTGTGCCACTGCACTTCAGTTTGGACAACAGAGTGAGATCCTATCTCAAAAACAACAACAAGAAGAGCAGAGTAATAGCAATCACTTTGCTTTTCCTAGAATTCACTACCTACCAAAGAAAATGTATAAACTCTAGAAGCACTGCTTGCTCCTTTGCCACAAAGTGTACATTCAAGAGTAGTAAATTGTTTAAAGCCAAAGGTAAGATTAAACAACTTACTTAATATCATCCTGTGTGTTATAATTTCTAGGTTTTCTTTCATAAAATTTCAAGGAGAAACATTTCACATAGGTCTGTTATTTTTACCACAGATTAGTTTTAAACACCGTTGTGATTCATAGTCATCATTACCATCAACATCACCAATACATCACATCACCATGACTGTCACCACCACATCATCACCATCACCAACATCATCATCACCATTCACATCTTCATCCCTATCACCATCAGCATCATCATCACATCACCATGACTATCATCACATCATCACCATCACCATTACATCACCATCACTATCACCATCACACAACTACCATCACCAACATCACCATCACCATCAAGTCATCATCACATCATCACATCACATCACCATCACCATCATATCACCATCACCACCACTACCAGCAATTTTACCATTTCTCTCATGGCATCACCAGCTGGAGTCAACAGGTTGACCATGTAGAGCATAGCTCAACATGGCCTTCCCACATATCCTCATCTAAAGTAGATGTCTCATCCTCAATTATAATTCACTAGCTTAGTAATAATTTTCATTTCCTTTCTGGTATGTATCACAAATTGAGATTCTCCTTTTTTTTTTTTAACTTGTTTCTCATCTGTTTGCTTGTCTACAATGCAATCTAGGTGAGAACAGGGACCACAATTATCTTAGTCATCTTCTATCCCCAGGATAGATGCCTGACCCATAACAAGTACTCAGTAAAAATCACATGAATTAACTAATATATCACCTATTATCAATCTTAGTTTATAAACTGTAACCCAGTGCAAAAAAAAATCAAAGTGGCCTGTGACAAAGAATGATCTGTCTAATATATTTTGTCTCATTATAGAGGCTCAGTATAACTTTAAAAATTTAATGCTACTATACTCATAAATCATTTTAAACTATTTACAAACTATGCAGGCACGATCAAGTACATCAAGGTAGAAAAGTGACCTGATAGGTGGCACATGTTAAGAGGTAAGGAACTATTCACTCAAAAACATCTCTCTCACCTTCCCAATATGAAATCCCAACTATTAAATTAATCTTTAACGATAATGTCCTATAATGCCATGAAACTCATTTTTAACTATAAAAATGCATAAATACTCACATATTAATACCTACATATTAATCTTCAGTTAGAGATTATTTGTACAAACAACACTGGGCAGGTCATTTTTAGCTCATCAAGGACCAATGTGTTGGAAGATCTAAGAAAAAGGAAAGGACACGTTGTTGATAAGAAAGGACCAACAGTGCACAGGAGACCCTGTGCATGGGGCAGAGAAGACATGACAAGGACAGGAGTGGGAAGACATGTCTCTGATGGCCCTGATCTTTTCTAGATACTCCATTTCAACAAATATGTTTGAGTGACCCAATTTTTAGTATTGGGAGAGGCAAAAATCAGCCTTGAGGCCAGGGCTATGAAAGCATAAGAGAGATTAGTGTCTCATTGTAAGTTGGGAGGGTGTGTGTGTGTGTGTGTGTGTGTGAGAGAGAGAGAGAGAGAGAGAGTGTGTGTCTTGAGAAAATGGAGAGGGTGGGAATGTAGAAGAAATGAAGAGAACATTTAGCAGAAGACAGACAGTGGAGAGGAGTCTGATATTAATGGCCATTGTATAATAAACATTGGTAAAAATATTGTATTTGTTTCACTAGACAGTACAAGTGATCACTAGAAGAAGTAAAAGCCTTAAAAGTGAATCAGTGTTAAATGGTAAGAAGCTCCCCATTTAGAAAGGCATGCATATTCTGAGGATTTTCCCAAGAGTATATCTATAAGCTTCAAGTAACACAAAGAGAAATCTGCTGGCTCAAGGCCAATTTGCTTAAACAGTGTGCTCCAATATTCCCCCAAACATGTTTGCTGGCACCTGGAGAAGAGAAGCATTTAACTCCACTTGACTGACCACTCACCATCCACTGTCCACTTTCCTTAGCTTGCCATCCACAAAGAGGAATTACAAGATGAACTAAAATGAGGGTTGGTTATTTTTCCAGATTTCAAGAAACTCCCTTTAAAAAATCTCTCATTACAAACAGAAAAGAAAAAGTTTTAGTACTTACTTTAAGGGAACAAAGCAAGTACATTTCATCTTTGGTTGCATGAGAGAGGATAAGACAACATATTTGTTCTGTGCCATCGTGCCTAGGAACGTCTCATAACCAGACTGATCTTGAATTGATCCCCTTTTCAAAATGTACATGTAGTAAAATGGTACCTCCTGACAAAGCAGTAATAAATCTAAAAGTGGGCTTTCAAAATATTAATGTTACAGTGTTACTAGTCAAAAAGATTATTAAGCATAGCATTGTATTACAATCGGCACATAAATTTGTCATTGAATGTGTCAACCAAACAGGAGCCCCAGGGTCAGTGAGAGGAGGTAGGAATGAAAGGGTTGCACAGTTGTCGCCTCTGCATAGACAAGGATGGCCAGCAGGGGCTTATTTTAGATGGGAAAAAAGACTATGGTTCCCACAACAACAGTAACTTAACCAATTACATATATAGTATATTATGACATGAAAGTTGACACCACATACAGAAATACTAAATACTACATATGCTTGAGGGGTACAAGTTATTGTTGCTATGGGAGCTGTAAGTTCTGAAAGGTGATAAAAATGGAGTAAGAACCACCTGAACAGCCTTGGATCATGCCTTTATGAAAACCCTGTACATTCATACAGTTGACAAATCTTTATTGAGTGCCTACTATGTGTAAAGAATTGTGCTAGAGACTGTGGGAAAATATGGCCCCTGCCTCAAGTAGCTAATAAAAATGTATCCACAGGGATCTTACAATTCTACAAGGGCTGAGAAAATTTCCCGCTCTGTAGCCAAACAATGTATTCCACATTTTTCAAATGTCATGTGGAGAAGGCTATACAAGGGAAATGCTATTAGAATCTACCCCAAAATGTCTTCTACTTAACCCCAGCATCTGACTCCTAAAGCTAACCCTCTAATGCCCATTGCTATGTTCTCCACTGTTGGGTCATTAAGCATAATTGTTGGTCTGCCCTTTCTTCCCTTGCCTTCTTCCAACTCACCCTTATGTCAACTAATGGGATTAACACCAAGAATGTCTTTACTGCTTACGTTTTCCTAAGATTCTCCTTGCATTGAAAATACTCTGCAGAACATGTCAATACTTATTTATATTTGTTCAGATCTCCTAATGACATTTGTGCATCCCAGGATATCTCAACAAATATCAAAATTTATGTATGTCTACATATAGATATGATTTTTTTAACGAGATCATATTGTATGTGGTGTAAACTCCTCTCATTGGGACCTGAGCACTGCAACCCTATCTTCCTGACTTGTTAAAATTAACTCAAGTACACTTTAATCACATAGGACAGCTGAAACTAGAGTTACCTGATAAAGAACATGGGAGAAGTTCCCCTCTACCACCCCAATCTCAGGAACTTTCAAGGTCTAGGAGGTGTCACAGGTAATTTATTAACTGCAATGAGTAGTAAAGCAATACTTAACTGCATAAGTCGTTCGCATAATGGTTGAAAAGAAGCTTTAGGGGAGATAAATACAGGAGGGAGAGAGAAAAGTCTTGACCATTTAAAAATTCTTCAGAGAAAATAAATGTACATATAAAGAGAATTTTGCAAAGAACATTCTGTTTTTCCCATTTTTCTAAATCAACAAATCTGATGCTTAGAAACAGCTTGAGAGCTGAGATGTAAGTGCCAGAAAACAGGGCTCAGGGCTCATCCAGGTTTGGCCACTGACTTTGAACAAATCAGTTAATCTCTTTGAATTAAAACAAGGGTCTTAGGTGAGTCGGATTTGATAATCTCTTTCCTCCAGGAATTCTACAGCTCTATGAAATTCATCCTTCTTCAGGGAAGGAGCAACTTATCATATCTGCTTACATGTACTCATACCCACCATCAGTACATAACAGCTGGGACCTTGTATCTACAAGGCTGAGAAATTTACTTAACAAATACTTAATAAGCATTTGTTGGGTGAATGAATATTTTTCACCATCTGCAAATGTTTGTGTTTGGTGGGTCTATGTTCAAGGCTGTGTGTATAACATACATATATAGGGGGTAATTCCCTGGAGGTCATCATCAAGGAGAAATAGAACACAGGCTCATAATAACCCTAAAAGAAAGGAGAATGTGGATGCCAAAAAAGAGGCACGATGTGCTCTGAGGATTCACATGAGGCCAGACTGGTTCAGGTAGGCAGGTAGAAGATTGCTGCAGGAGCTGTGGCTTCAGAAGGACGGACAGGATTTAAGTAAACAGAAATTGTGGTGGAAATTCAGAGATGGAGAAGAAAGAAACTACAGATATTTGAGAAAAGTGAGTAGTCCAGTTTAATTAGACTAGGGTTTAGAGTCTGAATTGGAGGAGTGGAAGAACAAAAACCAGGAAAAAACAGGTTGGGGTTTTGCATGACCTCATCATCATGTCTGTGAATGACTGAGTGTTTCAGAATAGGAAAGAATGCATTCCAAGCTGTGTCTTAAGGAAATTATTCAGAATCTGGCTCAATAGTGAACAAAATCAACACAGAGACATGTGGAAATCTGGGTTCCTCTCCCAGTTTCAATGAGACCATGACTGCTCTTGTCTGCTCTACATTTTAACTTCTGAAGTTAAATTTATTTGAAAAAAAGAAATGTGTGAAAGTCATTGATGTACAGAAAACATACAAACAGGAAGACTAGAAAGGAATTACTTCAATAATTCAGGCAAGAGGAACAAAAGTCTGGAAGGAAAAGTGGTAGCAAGACTGGATAAAAACATTTTCAACCCAGGTGGATTCCATGCACTCTGTTCATTCATTAAATGTAGGGGAAGTCGAGGTGACTAAGGATCCAAGATTTGGGGAATGGAAGGCTGTCGGGCTTTGAGGAAATAAGCAAATCAAAGGTATTAACGTAGGGTAAGACTGCCTGAGCTTGAAACTCAACTTTGCTACTTATTTGCGTTGAGATAGATATATGTGCATAGTTCTTAGAACACTGTCCAGCACACGGTAAGAGTAAAAAGTAAGTGCTGTTACTCTTTCAGATGGAGTGAATTTGTAGGAAAGATGCCTTTAGCATCCAACGTGATGCTTGCGAAGGGAAACACATGGATGTTTTCTAGGTAGATATGCTTTAAAAAAGTGATCAGGGCTGCCAGTGGATGAAAGAATAGAAATAATAATTGAAGTTACTAAAGCTGATGGGAATCCGGAAGAAAGAGGAGAACCTGGGAGCAAATCTTGGGAATGCCTCCCTTCTGGAGAGGAGGAGGACACAATAGCAAGTTAAACAGATAGAGGAGAGGTAAGAAAACTAGGAGTAGAAGGTTAAGGTCAAGAAAGCCAAGTCCCTTACTAAGGAGCTTCAAGAAGCATGACCAGCAATATCTCATACAAAAGGCAAAGATGGATGAGCATTTCCATTTCTTCTACAAGGAAAATTTAAGAACTGAAGGAGCAAGAATGTGAGGATAGATACAAGAATAAGTAAATGGGTGACAATAATCAGATTAACTCATGTCCATGTAGTGTTTTCTATGAGTCGAGCACTGTGCTTTATTCTCTAAATGAACTACCGTATGTATAATTTTCACAGCAACCATCTGAAGTAGTGATTTTTACAACTCTTACTTCACTGTTCAAGAACTGAAGCACAGAGGAGCTTAGTAATTTGGGCCTGGTATTCAGAAGTTTGTAAAGAATTGTGCTAGAGGCTATGGGAAAATACGGCCCCTGCTTCAAGTAGCTAATAAAAAAGTATCCATTCGGACCTTATGGGACCTTACAATTCTACAAGGACTGAGGGAACTCCCCTCTGTAGCCAGATATTTCAGCCCTCTCCTAACCACTTAGCAATATTTCCTTGAAGATGCAGGAGAAACAAATGCCGGAGAGTGGGCCAGTGAGAAGACAAGTTTCAGAGGTCAAATTCTTAGAAGACAGCTTCTTTAACGATATCTTTTTAAATTAAGTTGTCCTGATTTGTATAATTCAAATGCCCCAAGACACAGAATGGATAGATGTTCAGGAATTTCCAAGGAATCTCTGGAAAGCAACTTAGTACTTTTGATCCCTTTTTAAAAACAAGTAATGGAGGCACATTGAGCTACATAAAAGACACCTCAGAAATTAAGCACTGGATTTCAGATTTATGGTCAATATTATACCTGCAATACGTTGCTTTCCAGGGATTTCTTCTGGGGAAAAGTCTGACAAGTTTTCAATAAGATCTGAGTTGATCAGTCTGTCAATGGGGACTCTTGGAAGTTAAGGACTGAGGAAGTAAGAGGCAGCAGGTTGTAGAGAGTTTAAATTCACCACATTAGGTAGTGAAACCATGAAAACAAGATACAAAATGGCAGGTTTTGAGGTTTTATCTGGAATTGTGGATAGATGAATTGGAATGGGAACTGAAGGAGTAGGGAGCAAGCAGAGCTGTGAAGTGAGGCGGGACTGAGTCCGGGGACCAGGGAGGGAAACAGCAGCGGTAAAGAAAATTGTGAAGGAGGGAAAACGAAACAGAGCTGGCTGGATTCTCTGTCCACACAGCCCTTCCTTATTCAGAGGGTCACTGATTAGCACCTCCAGATTCAGCCCCATCCCCAGCTCTGCTCACCAATCCTGCCATGGGCATGGTGAAGAGCACTCGTGTGTGTCAGCTTCTAGTCCTACTCTCCCCATACCCTGGGTTCAGCAAACTGGCAGTCACTTTGTTCCTGCGCCCAAATCCTCACTTTGCACGCTTGTCTTGGTAAGTGAATTTTCCTAGTTCTTCCATGCAGAATTGTCCTGCCCTTCCTCCTCTGGGATCTGCAGAATCAATTCCCTATTTCTCCCCCTCTCCCTCCTAGTCCTCTTACCTTCTTTGAAACCCACAGGTCATTATACTGCCATGACACAACACTGTTTTGCAAAACCTCTACCTTTGCTGCCTGGCTTTCCTGACCAACTGAGTGACCCTCACACTCACCCCATCCCACTCCGGTGTCTACTTCTCATTTCCAGCTTGTTGCTTCACTCAGGCACATCCATGCAACACTCTTGCAGCTTATAGTTTCCATGTTTTTTAGAAGGAGATGACATGATATTTATCCAAAGCTCAATGAATATAGGAAAATTGAGAATAACAAAGAAGAGTTGGCACTAACAAAATTGATGGCTCTGCCTTTTTATTAGCCTCAGATATTTTAAATTCTAGGTGGACAAAAAGTTTGTTCAACCAAGTGGAAAAATCACTTTTACAAGAGACAAAAAAAATGACTATTACCCACAGCAGTGAAAGGTACTAAACAATAACTGAGCTAAAGTTTGTCTCCAAAGGGAGAAACTCAAGCCCCTGAGAACATGTTGCTCCTTTGGACCAGCAAGAGGCCAATGCTCTGAAATTCGTGCTCAGAACACCAGGCATGTTCTTCTTTCATGGAATGCTAGGTTGATGCATTAAACTTGGAGCACTTTGGGCATTTCACAAGCTTTCACTTCTTGTGAAAAGACTAAAAAAAAGTTTCCATATAGTATTAAAAACCAAATATTCGTGTGTGTGTGTGTGTGTGTGTGTGTGTGTGTGTGTGTAAAATCCTGAAATTCAAATATCAGTGTTGCTCAGTGTCAGTTCAAGTGCTAGACAGATTTTCCCTTAGGTTATTTCTGGAATCATAAACCTAAACCTGCAACCCCTGAGAAATCCCAATTTCAGTCTCATACATTATTTCTGATGTTTTTAGATACCATTTTATACTTTATAACATTACAGAATACTAATTTAAAACTTAAAAATTATAACTGTTGTTCATAACACTCATTCAAATAAATGAAACCAATCAACACTGCATTTTTTTACTGATTTAGTCTAAAATCTTATTTTCTTTTTACCTTTGCCTATATTCCTTTTTCCTTAATTTGTTATACAGAAGATTTATTTCATTAAAATGAATATATATAGGTATATATGTACATATACAAATAATCTTCACTGTGTTGAAAATTGAGCTAGAAAATCAAGAAAAAATTAAATGTCGAGTGATTGAATATTACCATTTGCTTATCTTTATACACAGAAATAAAAAATAGTCCATTAACATAACTTTACTTAGACATTATTTTGAGAAAATATTATTCAAGAACCAACCAGAGTAGATCATAGCTCATGTCACTGTTTTCCAAGTACTACCAAAATAATCTCTTTATTCATTATATTTTATTATTCATTAACTTTGTCAATTTGTAAGTACGCATGAAGCTGCCAATTAGCATATTCTTCTGTGGCCTTTTGTATTAAAAGTTTTAAAACATAATTTGAATAATCCACTTCCCAGACTGTAGAAAAATGAAAATTATTCAGTCACTTGTACTGCATAAAACATTGCTAAAGTGAATAGTAACACACTCTTTCCACTCGAAGTAATATTTCATGGACTATGTTTTAAAGGTGGCAACCTGATAGTACAGATTTTTTTTTGCCGCTAAACAAATATAAGAATATTTTTTATAAAATCCCTGAAGACAATGGTATCAGCTTTATAAGCTGTTTTTTAGTCATGCTCCTTTGGTCATGACTTGTTTATCTGATCACCATATAACTTAAAATTGAATCAGTGTAAACTCCTGAAACACAAAACCTATGTCCTCATTCTTCACTCCCCTTTGTCTTTTACATAGAACCTTGTGTCCCCACTTCACGTTTTAAGACTCAACATTATGACTTGCTAAAAATAAGCATCTGCTAGATACCATGGTGGTGGCTGCTTAAATTAAACGTGTTATGCAGTATGAATAAGGAACCATGGCTGAGAAGCCCCTTTCCTTTTAGACATCATATGAAAATAGAAAATGACCGTTTTCAAGGATAGCCTCATTTACACATTCCAAAATGAAGCTAGGAGCAGAGCGCAAAAAACTAATTCCCAGACAAGGAATGTTAAGAGGGAGCAAATGGAGCAAAGGCAACTTGAGGCTTCAAAACCACTTGAGACAAGCATTCTACTGAGGTATAAATGAGGAGAGTGACAGTTCTAATGAAGCAGTCATTCTGTAGTGCCCACTGAGCTCCCACCACAGGCCAGGATGTACCTCTAGAGAGACTTAGGAGTTTTTTGGGTAGTAGAAATTAAGGGGAAGAAGTAAGATGCTGAGTATGATGAGAAAAAAATCCTGGTGTGGTCTTTAGCAACACTTTCAACTCTTCACCTGTTCTAAGATGATTATGAGCCAATTCCATAGGAGAGAAGGGGGATAGAGAATAAAGAGAAAATGTTATACAGTTAAAGATAGATAAATATAGAGATGAGAGAGAAAGAAATGAAAGAAAGAGAAATATCTCTCCATCAGTCTAAACTGAAAATACAAAACTCTGAGAATTGTATTGTATTCAAGCCCCTTTGCTTGGATTTTCAGTCTGACAATGGCCCCAATAACACACCAATATCACTCCCGAAAAACATTGGCTGGAAGGAATTGCTGAGATAAAGGTGGGAGGCACTCTGTTCCCCTGTCTCAGGTATTCATGTGAACAGACTTCTCACCCAGGAAAGGAGCAATTCTTTATTACATTGGCACATGATAAGAATGTGACATTCATTTGTCCTACTTCTGTATGTGAATGGAATTTTTTCCCTTTGTCCCACTCCCAGTAGCAAGCAGGAACCCTGGGTAAAAGGGTCTCTTCATCAGACCCAAACTTTTCTCTGGTAGTCTGTACCAAGATCAAAATGCAGGGCACAAGATACTAGTAAACCAATTTGCCTGCAGATCTGAAACCACAGTTTTCAATGAGATTTATAAGTATTAAATGAAAACCAATTCAGAAATTAAAGAAAGGGTCTTATTTATTGTCCCTCAAAACTCTAGTAGAATAAAATGAGTGCATGAGGCACCTATTTATCTTTTTCTTAACGTATAATGGTAATTCTTTCTAAACGTAAATAATAACTGGTTAAGTCAGGGGCATACTCTTCTTCATTTGTTTATAAACTTATTAATAATTTGAGCCCTTAATTTGTGCTGTGGTATCAAGTTAATGTGCTGACTTTAAGCAAATAACCAGGGGCAGCCTAGTCTCTTGTCTTCAACATTTCCTTTAAATCTCTATTTCTTATAAAGATTTGGTCCAACACAAAAGAAAGAAAACCACCAAGAAATATTGAAGGAAGAGAGGTGTGAATAGATGAGAAAACCTACCAAGATCTTAATGCATAAAATCTCCAACTTGTATCCTGGTCTACTGTGTGGGATTCTAGCACACATCTCTCTTTTACTCCCTGTCAAAAGATTCAACCCAATTTCCCACATTGCTGAGCTCTTGCAGGAGATGGTATCAAGGCTCAGCTCATCTGTTTGAACAATGACCATGTCTCCTCCCTGTGATTCAGAGTGGTCATTGAAAGGAGGGATGCAGGTGTGGAGAGGTGGCAGCACAAGATATAAAATATATTATATTCCAGACTCCAGACAAAAAAAGAAAAAGAACAGCACTGTCTCTACCAAGCATTATGTTCCCTTCTGATGTTCCACAGTGCTTTGTGGAAGATCATGGAAATTTATTTCACCAAATCAGCATTTTGTTCAC
Source organism: Sapajus apella (assembly GCF_009761245.1). Classification (NCBI taxonomy): domain Eukaryota; kingdom Metazoa; phylum Chordata; class Mammalia; order Primates; family Cebidae; genus Sapajus; species Sapajus apella. The sequence continues at coordinate 15,007,857 of NW_022436994.1, forward strand.
TAACCATATATCCACTTGTAAAAAGTGGAAAGAGATATTTAGGAGTAAACTCTATTTAGCCTTACAGTCATAACACATACAAATGTAAACAAGGTTACATTTTATGAAAATTTCAAACTACTAAGAAGGGAGTTCTCTTTTTCAGCCCCACTCCCACCTACAGCATCACAATGTTTAAAATACCATTTGACAGGAAAAAGGTTAGTTGAAAATAGCCAGATAAATTATGCCCTTTATTGAATTCAATTTCTAAAAAATGAAATTGAGATATGAGAAATACCACAGGATTTTTTTTAAGTTTTCCAAAATTTGAGTTAAGATATACTTTTTCGGTAGACTGTCTGACTTCATATCACCATAATCCATAATAATACAATATAATTATTTCATAAAAATGAGTTTAGAAGTGCCAACATACATTTAGCTGGAATTTTGTTGAGTTTTTGTGAAGAAGGGATGGAGAAAGCAAACTTATCTTGCAAATAAGTCGAATTTGACTTCAAATTCAGGCAGGAATCTTAATCAGTTAAAAGATGATAGATATACAGATGATAGATGATTGACAGAATGTTAATTTGTCAAAAGATAAAAGAGTTTCTGAGGCTATGAATCTCAAATAGTTCAGACTCCATCAGCATTATAAAGATATGAACCTGTTTTCAAGCCTTCCCGGAAATTACCTATGGGAATTTTCCTCACACACAGAACAGTGCCTACTGGACATATATATATGTATATATCTTCTACTTCTCAGGATATATTTTATTTGTATAACTTCTATATGCATAAATCGGTAAACTCTCACATGTAGAAATGAGAGTTAAAGAATACTTTTAACAGATATTTCCAAATGAGTTCTTAAAGGCACTCAAATACTTTATCCCTAAAAAATTTCTTCTGGCTTCGAGAAACAAAGTGAAGCACATTGCAAAAATTATTAAAACTGATCATGAAAAGGTGTGATTTATCTCAAGTGCTACTTTATAATCCCAAATATCTATTCTATTATGTCACTTATGAAACCACCTTAGCTTTTGTTCTTGTTTTATGACTGCCCCATTTATTAAAGGTAATAATTTTAATAAAATAATTGTTTTATTAAATAATTAAATAATTATCCTTTAATAAAAGAATAATTTATTCACATAATTTATACATCTCTGTACTCAGATTACTTTATAAGTCTAAAGGCATCTGACTGTGACATGGGGGACTTACTACCTTAATTGTGAAAATAACTTGGGACACTGTATTTAAAGTCAGCCACATCGAAAGGCGTAGCTTATGGAGCATTCAGATATCGACTGTTGGAGGCTATTGTGGCTCCTAGCCTCAAAGTTAAGAGCAGCTCTTTGATGAATGCTACCAAAGAGCACCAATTTGCTCCTCTACCTTCCACTCCCCAACGGGTCTATCATTTTACATTTTACAAAAGGATCATCTTCCAGGCCAACATGTAGAGCCAAGGTACAACAGTTATTGGTGGCAAGAGTAAATTTCTTGTCTATAGGAAATAAATGAGTCAGGGATTCTTAGAAGGCAGAGGTAGAGGAGGAGGAAGAAGAGAAGAAGGGAGGAGAAAAAAAGGAAAGGAAAGATGAAGGCAGGGAGGGAGTAAATCAGATGTTGCTGTAATGAAATCGGCCTTCATAAAGAGATGACACTTTTTACAGGTAATGTTACGGCCATGTTTCAACTGTGTGATTTTGCATATGATTAAGGATTTACACCCGGCCTCCAGCAATTTCAGGTCCAACTCCTGCTCTGTCACTTACTGTCCTGTGGGGCCTTGTGCCACTTCCTTGGCCTCAGCTTCCTACTTGACAAAGTGGAGATAACAACTGTACCTACCTTATAGACCTGGCGTGAAGATTAAATTATGCCAGCAAAGAGCCTGGCACCTAGCAAGTACTCACTTATTGGTAGACTATTATTAATGTTGTTTTTTAGATTAAAAGGCTCAGTATTTAACCCTTTTCTGGATGAAAAATGGTATTAAACATTATTTTAGATATCCAAGTAAGTTTACGAAAGCCCCACTGAAACACACACAGACACACAGTCATATATGAAATGAATACCAGACTACATTCCCTCCGTTCCTCCTCTGCTGTTGATTTATGATTGGTGGGGGTGGGAGGGTGGGAGGCGTTGCATTGTTCAATCTTCATAGGTGTATTTTCTTTATTATTTAAAATAACAGTCCTTCAGTTACTGTGATAGAGCGCATTATAATTATCTGTAAAGCTTTTTAAAACACTAATATCCAGGCTCCACCCAGATAAATAGAACTAGAATTTCTGAGAATGAGTCCTTCACATCAATACATTTTTAAAGGTTGCCCCTGGTGGTTCTAAAAGGCAGGCAGAGGGAAACAGTGAGACTTTAGAAAATGATACAGGTTCAAGACTCATTTCTTCCACTCATTAGTAATATGGCTACAAATAAGATGCATAACCTCTCTGAGCCAGCTTCCATTTCTATAAAATGGGGATGATGATTTGTACCTACTTCTAAAGCTGTGGAGTTCAAATAAGATCATTAATATTACAGCCCTGCTCTGCAATTTGTTCTTGAAAGCCTGTTTTAAGATCCAGGTGAAGAAGCCAGCTACCTTCTACAGATTAAGCACACTTGTCTTAGCATATGGAGGGAAGGAACAAGAAGGAAAAAGAACACACCCAGTGGACAGTTCCACAGACTCTCTTCTGGAAGTCTGTGTAGGGAAAGATGGCATGGTCAGCTCACACTCCCATCTCTTATTCAAATATAAGATTTCATTACCAACTACTTTACTGTCTTCTTAGTATATGTGAGGTAATATGATTAAGAAGAATGAGAAGAGACATATTTTAAAAGAAATGTAAAACATAACTGCTTACATTCTCTGGAATATTTCTATAGTGTACGCTTTGTCTGCCCTCTCAAAACCCTAAATTAGTAGAATTCAAGAGCTGAGTCTCATTAGTTTTGATTCAGCCCTGCTTGTGACTGCATTATTTAACCTATGAATCAGGGTTGAAGGATAGCTCTGACAATATGAAATAGAGAAAACAGAAATTTAACTGACATTAATTACCATGAATTTCTTCTGGTCTCTTTTTCACTAATCTAGATATACTAACTAAATCATGCATTGGAAACATACATCTATGTCAATTATCTTAATAAACAGCATTGAGGCTCATGAAAGAAAATAACTTAAGCATTTTGTTCAGTTGAGTTTGGAGGCTTGGAGCAAACATAAAGGTTTTCAAGTCATAATGTATCTGACTGAGAACTAGCTACTTATGCCATTCCCTGTCATTCTTACCCCTTTGTTACTAAATACAGTATTGTGATCTTTATTGCTATTTTAATTGGCCTGAATGTTCAATGCATAAATAATAAATATCGTTTCTTGTGGCGTAAAGCTACTCTTCACTTTTAACAATACACTTAACCTTCTCTCAGAAGACACTCTTTATGAGTCCTTTTGCTTAAACAAACCGTATGTGGAAGATTCTGAAATATTTTATGTTAAGAGAAATGAAACTTCTCTACTTCTTAGACCGATTGCAGAGACTAACTTATTTTTAAAAGCTAGATCAAGAGAGAACTGGTTAAATACATCACTGTACATCCATAAAAGGGAGTGCTACAGAGAAGGATGTAGCTCTATTCATAGTCACATGAGAAGAGGTTCAAAATGTTTTTTATATGTAAAAGTAAGTTGCAGAACTCTATGTATGGTATAGTTCTACTTGGGTTGTATAAAGATTTTCTATGTGTATACATGCATAAAATAACTCTGGAATAATATATATGAAATTGTTAACAGTGGTTATTTGTGGGGAGTGGAATCATAGGATACTTTACTTTCCACTTTATACTATTCTGTACTATTGAAGTGGTTTGCCATATACAGGTATTACTGTTATAATTTTTTTAGTAAAAAATTCAAAAATACTCATAGGATTCTATCATGTAACTAACTCACCTCAATCACATGCATATAAGAATTGTGTTCATGTACTGTCACTTTTACTCAGATGTTCCACTCTGCCTGAACTCGCTGTTTAAATTCTATTTGATAAATAATGGTAGAAAGGGAGAAAGCAATTGCAGTTGATAGGTTTCAGCACTAGCACAAATGGAAGTATATTGCAAAGCAAACAGCCCCTGTTTTAGGGAGGAAATAACCACAATATTCATCCCTTTGCAGTTTTCTATCAACTATAACTGTGTACTCAAATTCTTAGAATAAACTTGATGTTTAAATGCCAGATATAGGTGATAGGGAGGAAGGCAGCAAACCACATTGCCATGTACGTACCTATGCAACAATCCTGCATGTTCTTTACATGTACCCCAAAACCTAAAAACGCAATTTTATATATTTATATATATATGGCTGCAAAGTACTACTCAGGAGGCTGAGGTGGGAGGGTCTCTTGAGCCCAGGAGTTCAAGGTCAGCCTCAGCAAGGTGGCAAGACCTCATCTCAAAACAAAAACAAAACAAAAAAGTTGCAAAGTGTTTTTCAATTCTCAACCTAGTTGAGAGGAGTATTTCAAGTAAACATCTACCATAATTTTTTCAGGTACTAAGATTGAAAACACAAACAAAATATTTTTATGTTCAATAGTCAATATTCCTAAAATGTTTAAAGTATGTCGGTGAGTGTGCATGTTTGTTAATGAATTAAATTGCCAGACTGCCTCATTTTCACTTTTACTCTAAATTCTTTCATCACTAGAAATCTAGAGATAGGTATGTTTATAAATGAAAAAAGTTTTCAGAAAGATATTGAGAACTTGAATTCTTGGATTTAGGATTAATATTTTACCTAGGAACAATGCGTTTGAGCTATATTAGCCTGTGTTACCAGAAACCTTTTGAATATTACTACAAACACCTCTTGTATTAGCAGTTCTAGAAATACACCAAGAAATGCGCCTAAGAATGTGTAAAGACCCACTTTGTTAAAGAAATACTGAAACAGAGAAAATGAATACAACAGAGATTTACTTTTAAGACCCTTGAACACCATCTGCTGATATGAACATAGAGAAATTTTCAAACTTGGCATTCTTATATCTCAGCCAAACTTTCACAAAATCTCTCATTTTTCCCAAATTCTGACCTGGGGCATTTCATCCCACAATCATCACTTCTGCCTATGATTCAACCGGCATCTTGTCAAATCTGGCTGCAAGATTAAGTTTCCCGATTCGGAATTCAATATTGTAACCCTAAGGATATAAGATTCAAGCTGGAACATTCTGAGGTATTTTTTAACAGATAAAATTGTTTTGGCCCAAAGACCACAGTTCACCCTGACCAGAATGATGAATCATCGGACTGACACTAAGTGAAATGAGTTTGATGTTCTTGGTTTTATTTGTGCCCATTAAGCAGCATTTTACATTTGTCCTAACTCTTAACCTTTTGGAGAAAAGGTTGAAAGAGGCTTGTTTTCTTGTATTATTTAAGACTTTCAAAGTTAGCTAGCTCTGTCTGAAGCAAGTCTGGCTTGCCATAATCCATATCATTGTGTGCCCAGCTCCATCCTTGCCCATTCTGTCTTTCCAATTTGGAGGAAAAGAATTGAAGATTTAAGAAATATCTACTTTCCCCCCACATTTCCTCAGTATCAATTACAGCTTCTAGTATTCTTGATTCTGTCTTGGTACAATATTTACCTTTTACTCTCAACAAAAACCTACTTCCTTAAAAAAAATTATGTATATGAATTCTGCACTGAAAACTAAGCTCCCTATAAATGTCATACTTTGTTCTTTTGAAGAGAAATTTGCCTGAGTTCTGATCAGTGCTAAAAACACCATTTAACAGGTATGTAATCTTTTGAAAATATACCTGTTTGAAAGTTTTTAGGTGTTAGTGATAGATGTTTTCTTCTAAAAATAGTTTTAAATTATTCATCAAAAATCAAAGTCATAAAATATGCAGAGTCAACATGATATTAAGCTCCAGAAATAATAAGTGCTATTTCACAGCATCAGAGCACTGGTTAACCACTTGTAAAAAGCTCTAAAGATTTAAAGAAAAGTTTTCCTTAATATTGAAATTTGTGTAGAGCACAAGCACTGTGAGGCATTTTTTACTTTTTTTATGCTTATTTTTTTTTTAATTCTAGTTTTCCTGTGCTAAAATATTGTTTTACTGTTTTTTTGTGTGATTTGAATTGCCAGGTGAGATAAGGTAAGCTTACAGAATAACTTAGAAATATAAAGTAAAGCAGCAAGTAAATTGGTGAGTTTTCTGCTGCCTTTTTGCTTTGTTTTGCTTGAGGTCTTGTCTCTCTTTCCAGTGCCCTTTCCTGCCTGGGAAGCTCACAAAGATTCACTTTTCACTTATTACTCATCAAACTGACTCTTGTTCACAGTGGAAAAGAGAAGAAAAGCAGACGGAGAAATGGCAGTGAAGAAAGAGGGCAAAATGTCAGAGCAATACGTTTGAGCAATTATATCCTTTTCATTAAAGGTGTCAACACATTTATTTGCATCTTTGACCCTAGGACTTGGGAGGTGCAGGAAATTGTAAGGGTACCTCTTCCCATGGGAAAATTCCACCTCCTGGGTTGGGGGAAGCCTGAAAATAGGTGAAAGTTAGAATACTCAGTAGATCTTCAATTTTTTTTTTCTTGTCTTATGATTAGAAAAGTGCTGCTGAAGGGAATAGGGTTGCATTTCACCCAGAATCAGTACCAAGTATCAACAACTAATATCTGTCTTTTGAAGAAACAGTCTTTCATATCATGGGGTTTTAAAGCTAGTGATAAAACAAAAAGCTATTTTCTGAAGACCAGCCAACCTGAAAAACAAGTGTTTTAAAACCTAGAGAATTTCCTTTAACGTAAATAATCAAAGATGTTTTCAATTGTTTTGCTATTACTTACATACAATGATTTTACATTTATGAGAAGTGCTATCCCCAAAATAACAATAATATGATCATTTATAAACAGGGTATAGAAAAATAACACAAGCAAATGGCAAACCAGGAAGGAATTTTTCCAATAAAAATTAAGCAATTTTCACCATAATTGGCTCACATTGTGAAATTGGGAAGAACAAGGAAATGATAGAAAGAAAAATAAATCTTTACTGAAATATAGTGATAGCATTTCACTCAAACCCCTTCTTCAAATTGAGATGCAGAAGAAATGTGTAAAAAAGCAAAACTGATACAAATCTTGATTACAATTTTGGATCAGTTTAAGACAATGTAGCTCAACAGAGCCATTTACATATGCTAAGAGAGCAAAGCTTAACTCGGTAATTTACTTTATTGGACACACGTTTCACCTACAAAAAAATAAAAGAAAGAAAAGAGGGAAGAACAAAAGAAGAAAGGAAGAAAGAGATGTAGGAGGGAGGGAAGGGGAAGAAGAACATCAGTCCAAGTTTAAGATTGTATTTAGAGTAGCTATTCTCTCCCAAGTAAAGGTTTGGCCATAAAATACAAATTAATTTAAAAGTTGCGTAATTTGGATTTTCTTTTAGTGTTCAAATTAAAGTCAATATTTATCTTTTTGCACATTGTTCCTTCAAGTCTGATCCTTTTATGTTTGCACTTTGTGTCATATCTTTATTTTCTACTCAATCAAGCATTAGAGAAGAGTAACAGCTTGTATAATATCATAATGCAATTGAAAAGTGAAGTTTTTCTATATTTGCAGACATGTTAACTATATTCCAATTTTGGTAAGCAATAAAAAGAAAAAGAGAAAAATACTTTAAACTGGTAAAGATGCAGTTTACATAGCAAAGAAAAGCTCAATGAAGAAACATCTTTCACTGATCTCTGAAACTTATTACATGCAAAACTTTCTCTCATAAGCACTTGTATTTTAAAAGTTGCAGCAACCTCTGCATATGCTAGAGGTAAGAACCAAAAAGTTTTGAGTTCTTAAGCATTGAAAATAATACTTGAATCATATAGAGAGTTTCATTAATTGACCTTAGAGATAGAAAATTTAGCTTCAAGAGCCAAGTTCATCTAATTGTTGTTTAGTATTAACATTATTGTATAGTGGTATTAGTATACTGGTAAATACTTAAATGGACAAAATTGGCTTTATCATTTAAATGTTTGCTTTGATTTTTAAAAATTCTAAACATAGTACAAATTAAGTCCATCTGATAAACTGTAAAATGTTAACATAAGACTTTTTATAAATATTAATGGAATATTAAGTGAAGCTTTATAGGTCAATAAGCAATACATAGCACAATTTCAATTTTGGTGAATGTGGCACTTACTGAAAGAATACTAGCACCAGTATGTATAAGAAAAAATAATCCTTAATTAATCTGTATTTTTTCTAGTATACCATTCATCCATAATATCTTGGGGGAAAAAAGTATTCTCAGTGAAATACAAGTAGTAATAATTTCACACTCCCAAAATACATAAATTTGTTGAAGCAATCTGTCAGCTTCAAAAATATAGGCATTCACACCCACAAAAATGACTTTTTTTAAAGAGTATATGGGAGTTATGCTTTGCATGAGTAAAACATGGTTAGGTTAACCCCAGTGTTTAATTTATATATATATAAGACATGACTGTCAGTCTAAACTGACTGAGAACAATCTTCAAGTGTATTATTTACACCATTTCGGTGTCCCCTGTCCCTAGGCCACTTGCATCTCACATCAGTTTAAGCATATTTTAGGTAAACAATTATAATTAAAGCTACATTAAATACTTTTTGGAACAAGGGATGGTTTAAACAAAACTCCATGCAAAATTAATTTTTTGATGCTATAACGATGCAATATTTGTGTTTTTAAATCTCCACATGAGAAAACATACATGGAGATACTGTTAAGCCAAATGCATGCACACATAACTGAGCACTGTCTCAGACATTTGAATTCGTTTTCTGATATACAACTTTACAACACTTCTAATGGTCTAAATGTACTTTGAAAAATAAAAGACCCATTGTACCAGTAGGAAAATTGTAAAAGCTTTTTATTGCACTTCTAATGCTATTAAAATATAGAATGCATGGTCTCTTCTCTCTTCTACTAGTACTTTAGCAATGTCAACTGAAAGTGCATCCATGATCACTTTATCCAGCTGTCTATCTCCCATTCCTACCAAACTCTTAGATATACTTGATAAATATTTTCATCTAATTTGCTTCATCTGTTTTTTTAATTAATAACTAATTTAATAGCCTCTGTTCTGTAATATTTGCAAAAGTCAGTCTATAGACGTGAAGCCAGCCGGGACCCTCAGGCCTGCACATCAGGATGGTGGGCTGGCTGGGTCCTCTGGGGACAGCAGTGCCAGAAGGAGTATTGGACATAGTGACCCGTCTGTATGAGATGAGAAAAAACAAAAACAGGAGGTCTGCAATACTGATGAACTAATCTGTCACTCACAAGCTCAGTTCTGCAAAAAAAAGGAATGAAGCACTAAACATTTAATGGCCATAAGAGATGAAAATGCAAGTCTTCATTTCTAAATGATAATCAAACCCACGGTTCAGAAACTGCTTAACTGTGTAATTGAACTGACTTGAAAATCATCCCAAGGGTAACAATTCATCCTACGTTCAAGGGGTTAGGAAGCCAACTACAGGTAATTGCTATCAGAAATCTGGTTTGATTACCAAAAATTGTGTGAATGAACCAAGTTTCTTGATCTTGATATACTAGGCAGGGAGTTTGTTCTTCCAAGTACTAGACTGCTTAATTGCTTGCTTGCGGGAGGAAAAATCCTGGGGGAAAGGCATATATGAGCAATTTCTACTCAGTGAAGCCAGCGCTGTGTCCTGAACTGGATCATGACCAGAAACATAGAAAAGTCTACTCTTCCCTACAGTGGAAGCAACTGTGGATATTTCATCCTAGGAGGGAATGAAAAAAACCTAAAGCTCATACTTCGTGGAAATCTTTCAATATCCTGAATGGAAAATAGGACTGAAAACTGGTTATTTGCTCCTCCAACCCAAAGCCATCTAGGAATAGGACTCAGAATAGAAAAAAAGGACAAAAATAATAATTATTCCAAAATGTATTTGAGAATAAACACAGACAAACATTTGCAATATTAAATTGGAATGTTCACACCTGCTGAGTAGGTATAAGACGATATTAAAGTCAAGAGCTAAAAAATAAGCCATCCCTTTCTGGTTTTAAGTGACAGTAGAGCAATAAAAAATTATTTTCACATTCTTTTCCTTATTGTTAGAAGTAATCACTTGAGTACATATACTTATCTGTGCTATAACTATTTAATGAATTCATTTCAAATATGTATGCCATCTTTCTTTTTTATATTTCTAGATATGATTTCAATATAGACTTTCTGACTTTTATGGTATGCATATAGGACAATATTCTATTTTTCTTTCCTTTTAAATACTGTTTCAATTTCAAATAAAAAATAAGCATTCTAGTTTGTATATTTGTAGCACAGAAATGTTTACAACCTTCAGAACAATTACTTTATAATTTACTGACTTGACATTTTGAGAGTTTTTAAACAAATTATGAGAAATAACATCTTCAGAAAGCATGTGACTACTTTGATGCAACTATTTACAATGTATTCATAAGAAGTCATTAACATGTAGAGTTCTTAGACATATGGAACCTTTAAAAATTATACTAAAGAGTACACACAAAATACAGAGCTATGTAATAATAACTAATTTTAAATCCTGACAAATTAAAAGTTAAGCTTACTATCTGTAAAAATATGTACTGATTTCTTTTTTTAAGCAGATTTTAAAAGCCTTTAAAAAGTATATGGCTTTACAACTGATTTCCGATAAGCAATACTGAACAACGAATTACAAGTGACTTTCCTGATTTTTCACCAGAAATATATAGAAAAAGGAAATCCTATTTCTTATTAGAGATTGAAGTACAGTAATTCTGCACAATATTAAGAACCATAACTATGCTATACAGAAGAAACTTGCAACCTAAGAAAAGTTTTATCAAACAGGACAAGACAGTGATCAGGGGCTCAAGTTTTATTTCAATATGAAAAAGTCATCTATTATAACAGATATTTATTTAATTCCCTACACCACAATTATTTTAGCTGTATTTGATATATTTGCTCATCAGTGAATATTTACACTGAAACAGGTATTAAGAGTATATAAAATCAGTTTATATATTTTCTCCTGCCTAGAGATTTCACTTTATATGTGCCTATAGAACAAAAATCAGCTTGAAAATTTTAAAAAATATTTCTCTGTCAAAGCAAATATCTACTTCTTTTAAAATAGCGTGAGCCTGTGAAAACATGGTATTATGTATTTGACATTTTCCATCTAAAAATACATTATGAAGCATGCTGGTATTAATAAACCATGTGCTTTCAGAACCCTGAAGTGCTTTTCTATAATTTTGTTGAAAACAGAATAAGATGGTATATTTTCCACCATACTATTAACATACAGCAAACAAATTTTATGTCTTTACCTTGTCAGCTTGTCTTGATTGGAAAGTATACAAAAAAAAAAAAACTTTTATGAGTTTATAAATATTCGTGACCATAGTCTGATGCATGAGTTAACAATCCATAAGTAAATATAGATAACTTAGAAAAATTTAGTCAAAAATACATTACCAAAAAAAAAAAAAAAGAAACCATATATAATTCCTTTTTCCTCACCCCACCCCCATCATAGTCAGAAAAATCACCCTCCCTCTGCAGCAGGTTACTGTCCTTCCTTTTACCACTTTAGTTATCTGAAAGCAAATGAAAATACAATGATCCTTTCCCTCTTCTGATTTAGCTTACAACGCAAACATTTTAACACAAACATAAACTACTGACTTCACAGAAAGCACCAAACAGAAAGAGCAAGACTCACTGACCCATTTGGAAGACAAAGACGACAGAGCAGGAAACCTCTAAAAATCAGCTTGTGAGGCCTCTGAGAGATATTCTTCTGGCATTTCATCACAGCAGCCCCAGACCATCTCACCTCCCTGGATACAAGGAGGAGGCACTAAATAGAGCTGTTTATTAAAGCTGCTGTGCTGGATTGCATTAGGAAGCGCGAGCAGACCACCTGGACCTTTCAGATTGTGACAGTGTTTAATTTGCAGCCTGCCCCTCTGCAGCAGCCAAGACTACTACTACATTTACCGGGCTCAATCACACATTATCTGGGTTAGAAGTCAAGGCACATGTATTTATATATTTATATTTCCCATATGGAGAAAGGGAGAGAGGGAGAGAGAAAGAGAGAAGGAGAGAACACAGTCAAAATAAAAATATTGAACAGCATTAGAAAAATTTTAACTACTACCTTGGAAACCACACTTGATTCTCTTCTCGCACTTTCTTTCAGAGACCAAAATCTAAAAAGAAAGCTAATTCCTAAAATAGATTTTTAAGAAACATTCAGCCCAAATTATAAATTAGATTTGTTCTTCAGTGTTTTTGTTGCTGTCTTAGTTTTTGTTTAAAAGGATCACATTGAAGTTTTAAGCTGAGGTTTCCCTGGTCAGATTTAATGGGTGCCTTTTGCCTTTCGCACTTTCAGCATTAAACTGGCAGGTAGCTGAAGATACAGATAGAAAGATGGTACTGTAAATATGAATTATGTGAATCATATGGTGAGACCCTTGTTGAAAAAAGGGGAGTTGAGAAATGGCTGACTCCATACCTGACCAATTACAGCTTGCATGGTCCCCGTGTCCTGCTGCGCTGAGAGATCGCAATCCATCATATGTTGTCTTTGAAAAGGAGAATGGGGGTTTCTGGCATGCATCTGTCAATCAACTTCTGCACTCACAACCATCACCAAAAGCAAGGGGAAAAAAAGTCAAGCTGCTCCACCAAATAGGATGAAACCGTCATGTGACCTCCGACAGACACGCACACACACATTCACTACCTCCACAGAGCGTAAGAATTTTCTGTAGATTTGAAATGACATTGACAAATATCCAATACCAAGTAAATAAAGTGAGACAAACAGCTATTCACCAAAGACAAAAACATGGGCTATAATCTTCCACTAAAGGTTTAACAAACCTATGAGGATTGTCTTTAATGCTCTAGAAATTTATGTTTAAAACAAAACAGAAACAAAATGAACTATCTCATGTGTGTCTCCATTAAGACTTTGATTTTTGTGCTATTATATAAATTTTTTTAATTACAGTTTTGCTCTACTTTTCTTATGGGGTCCCTACTGATTTTATTTTTAAAATCTCTAAATGACCTTTTGATAATATGCAGTTATCTCTGTTGTTTCATATAAAGACACCTCTTCAGAGAAGCTTGAAATATTAACTGTTACGTAACAGATAACCTGATATTTGTGGATTAGAAGTGGACATAGAAAATCATCTGTGTAAACTATGATGGCCACTCTAATATAAAATATTCAAAGTGTGTAAATAGTAGTCACTAAACTTTTCATCTTCTAAAAGGTAAGGGAATGATTTACTTGCAGCTCATCTAAACCGATGTAATGTGATGACAAGTATTTTAACTTTTTAAAATTTAATTTAAACTATCTGATTCCACACACTCTAGGGACAGATTGCTAATGCATTATGGGTCAGTTATTGTTAAGGATGACAAGAATATAACCTACCAGCTTTTTAGCTTCTTAGGCTAAAGATCAGAACATGACTTTCAAGACATTCCTGCTGATATTATAAAGTTGCTCCCCAAAAACCCCAAAACCGTAAACAGCATCAATTAACTTGGTGGCTCTGTGGCAGTGAAGAACGTTTGCATTCGTCTACTTTTTAACTGAAGTCCATTAGTTAGTGTACTCTCGCTAGCTTTTGGGAAAAAAAAAATGTATGGGAAAACCCTGTGCTAATATTAAAATGAAGATATTTTTCAAGGCTGGAAACTGCTGACAGGTCGGGGAGCAATGAGAAATATTTAATACAGAATATATACTATTATGTATATAATTGCATAATATCCATCATCTGAAAATTAATCAAAAGGAACTTCAAGTAAGAAAACATTTTTTCAACATGTTTAAAGAAAGCTTTAGGACCAAAGAATGAAAGACTGAAGTCTCACAGACTTCTCATTAAGAATTGCTGCACACACACACACACACACACACACACACACACAGAGAGAGAGAGAGAGAGAGAGAGAGAGAGAGAAAGAGAGAGAGAGAGAGGTTAAATCAGCATCCCCAAACAAAATGAGACCGTGAACCAAGTGGGTAGCCCCCCTGGGAAAGGAGGGCTAACTGAGGAAAGGCCCTTCTAAACACCAATAAATGTCCCAACTGCGTGGAAGCCCTATCCGGGGGGTTTCTGCAGTCATCCCATATCAGGATCTGGCGCGTCCCATCGTCTACTCTGGCCGGGGAAGGGGAATCCAGGGAAGCCGGGCGCGGTGGGAAGCGACATGGACTGAGCCAAACTTGCCCGAAACCTGCGGGCTCACAGAAGGCAGCGGGGCGCGACTGCTCCTGGCATCGCCTTCTTGGGATCCCGCCTGGGCGGACAGTAGGAGACAGAAAGCCGGGTGATGTCACCAGGGGAAGTTGCAGAGAAGGGGCGAGCTGGACTCCCGGGCTGAGGACTAGCTGAGCAGCCGCCCCCCGCGTTCCGGATTCTTGGGGGGCCTGCAGCCAAGCCTGGAGCGCGCCCCGGCGGCAGCGCCCTCCTCCGCGTCCTCAGGCTTAAGCAGAGCGCGGGGCGAGTGGGGGAGGCTGGGTGAGCCCCGGGACGGTTTCGGCGTCCGGCACCCCCTGTAGCGCAGCCTGGGTTCTCCACGCGCTGCCACCGGATTGGAGACTCAACTTCCCCCTAGGATCTAAGCCTCCTAAGCGCCTTCCTATGGAGCTGGGGGCTGGGGATGTGGGGGGAGGTGGGTGGGAGAGGCTGGCCAAGCTGCAGCCTGAGGCCGAAGACCTTCTTTGAAGCTCTGTCCCACAAAGTATGGTGGTTCCGACTGACGTAGGGAAAACACTGTTTGCTTATACTCCATTAGTTCAGATGACCATCTGGCCTATATGAATTATAATTATTACTAACCAGCATTGATGGGAGACTGAGCCAGGCACTGTGTCAGACACTGCACAGTACATTACATGTGAAATAACAACTCAGTGAGGCAGGCATGATTTTTCTCATTTTGCAGATGAGGTTCCAAAAAAAAAAGATAACGGCTCATGATTAATAGGAATATGATTTGAACCTGCCCTGAATCCAAAAGTGGAGCCCTTCATATGAAACCACAGAGTCGTGTAACACTCACAATTGTGGCTATCATACATGAAGCACCCACTCCTTCCGCACATATTTATGGAGCCTAGTACTGTATTAGTGCTAGAGATACAGCAAAACAGCACAGATTGCTTTAGAAACATAATAAAAATAAACCAAATGGTTAAAAAATTTTTCTGGTGGAATTGTTTGATTCTAGCTGGTGGAACATGCTGACATTTTAGGCACCGTAATGTACAGGCTAGGGTTGGGATGGACTCCCTCCCTGACCTCTGACAGAGCATGGCCTTGAGAAACTGCCACTTCTCTGAGTCATGGGTTTCATGTCACATACCGGAGATAATAATCCCTCAAGGGTAGTGTAAGGATTTGGGGAGATAATGTTTTGTGAAAGCATATTGAGCTATACTTTGTAAGTGCGCAGCAAGTGTTAGTTATTTTCCCATATGGGAGATCTATGGAGGGCAGGAAAGATTAATTCTGCTGGGGAAGGGAGGAAGACTCCATGCAGATGGTGGAAGGATTTGAGCTGTGATATAAACAGAGGGCAGCTCCTGTTCAGGGCAAGGGGAACAGCATGAAAAAACCATCTGTTCCTCCATCAGTGTGGGAGGCAGACATTTTTAAGGTTTGATTAATGGAAAACAAATGGGAGAGAATGGGGGTATGCCAACTAATGTTAATTCCCACTCCCCCAGTAGCATTTAGGAAAGGAGATTCCTTGAGTGAAATATTCACCGTAGCTATAATCTCTCTGCTTTCTTAACTCCCCTCAAATTTTCATAATATCACACATTTGCTGACCCTCTAAAGCCCCCTCCTGGATCACAAATTAGCTAGATATGTCCTTTTCCAAGATACTCTTGTAGGCAAGGCAGCAGTGATGGCAACAGGTCACCATAAATCAAACCAAAAATGATCCCACCATTGCCCAAAATCCCAGTCCCCAGCTTCGCAAGATAGGGATGTCCTTGATTTCTGATAGATAAATGGAGCACTGGGAACCAAGATAAAGTGCAGATGTTGGTCATCTCTGTCTGGGATGAGAAGAGATAACATACCTGGAGGCTTAGTTCAAGGACCAAAAGGAGAAAAAACTGAATAGATGGTTCAAAAAGTCACTAAGAAAAATCTGCTCTTACTAGACTTAGTACATTTCTATTTACACTATCAGAGCATGTAGATTTACTGCAAATTGATATGACATGCCTTTCTCTCTGTTGAGACCTGTTCTTTCTATTGTAGTTGTTTGCTTTTTTGTTTACAGTTTTGCTCTTTTGTTTTGTTTTGTTTTGTTTTGTTTTCATTTCCATGCTACTCCTTGCTTTTGCATACATGCATTTCCTGGTCTTTAAACGATTAACTTACCATTCCTCCGACTCATTTTATTTTTTGTTTTAAATCTCCCATCCCTAATTTACTAAATTCCAGCCTTCTTCTTAGATTAAGCATCATGGCAGAGCACTCTACAGCATGACTCACCACGTAGCTGTCGGCCATCACATGATTTTTGAGGCTGACATGGGAATCAGATGACGGAGGACAAGAGTCAACATACCCAATCGAGACTCCTCATTGATTTCCCTTTCCCGTTTTCCATTGGCTTTGGTTCTGATCTTCTTTCAAAATTAGTTTTTCCTAGAATTTCATTTGGTGCCATCAGCCTCTGGAATGATCCATTGCTTTTTCTATTTCCACCCCGGCAGCACTACATTTTTGTCTGCATTTTCAAATATTTTAGATCATTTCTCTGGAATCGTCTTTTCAATCTCCATCAGTTTCCTTAAGCAACATTATGGGGTTCTTACTTCCACAGGCCATTGACTAGTGTAACCGATCTGTACCCTGGGATTTTTATTTTGTTGTTGTTATTTTAATATTTCTAGGGAAGTTGAAAACAGGAAAAGCACCAAAAACAGAATGATTATTTTTAAAAGCGAAAAGGAGAAGGAAGGAAACCCCACACATCAAGCCCAAAGACTACAGGATTGAGAGTGGCTTGACTTTGCTGAGCCAAGGCACTATAAGTAGTGATGATCTATGATTTACAGTTTTCTTCTACAATGTAATTTGGGAGCACTGGTTTTCCCCCGAGAAACAGTGACAAGATATTGCCTTTAAAATGAACAGCTGAGAAGTTCAAGAGCCTGTTGACTTTGGGCAAGGAAGAACCTGTGAATATACTAATGCATTATCAGACCTCTAACTTCATCATCCTTTCTACCAGGGGACTGTATCCAGAATGAAAACATAAAAAGCCAACATAGGGAGCCGGCTCCTTAATTTCCATTTGCCCTGCTCATGAAATGTTTTGATTATAGTTATGCATTTGGTCTTCTAGAATATATTTCTTCTGCCTGAATGTGCTTGGGAAAAGGCATTGAAATGCTGTTGGGTTTTACCATACTTTTGGTAGTTTCTGTGTCTGAGCCCAAATGTTAACCCATAACAGCTCATGAAAATTCTACACAGTGGTGCAGACACACACTCTGTTTCCTTACAGCTACAGTACACTAGGGGACTTTTTCTTTTTTTATTTTATGGTTATGGTTTCACATGCCTGAAAAGGCTAAATACTATTGTCCTTTTATTCCTTATATCGATAGATTCACAGCACATAGACCTAGTTCCGCCATTTTAAAGACAAACATTCTTAAATGGATGCCTGCACACAACCAAATTCATCAAGAGAACTTCAAAACACAGCTATTGTATTGGAAAACCCATATCTGTTCTTGATTTCTCTGTAATTATCATCATCAATAACAATAACAGCAATAATAATTATTGCAGAAAATGTAGAAGTGGATCTCAAGATGTAATTGGAGTACACTTAAGGGTTCATGAGTCCCTTTCAGGGGGTCTGGAAGGACCAAACTTTTTCAAAATTACAGTAAAATAAGATTTTTCCTTTTTCACTGTCATTTTCAGAAGAGCATAGAGTAGTGTTTTCCCGAGGCTGCATGTTATGTGACTTCATAGCAGATTGAATGCAGAAGCAGACATGAGACACTCCAAGTGTCTTTAGTAATTCAGACACTAGAGATTTGCAAAAATGTAAACCAATGCTACTTTTTTTACTAGTTATTTTGTTTGTGGTAAATATTTTTTTCATAAAACAAATTACTTATGTAACTAAAATAAATTAGTAAGTAAACTTTTAAAATTTGTTGGTTTTAATTTCTAAAATTGTAAATATTAGTAAATATAACCCACAATACAAAAGCTTCTTGAGATCTTAAATAATTTTGTAATAGTGTAAAGAGGCCCTAAGACTAAAAAGTTTGAGGATTGCAGACATCCAAGAGTATTTACCGTTTGCCATGCACTGTTCTAAGCACTTCGCTTATACCAACACATTTAACCCTGGCTCTAGAAAGTATGTGTTTTTTATCGTAATTTTATAGATCAGGACACTTAGGGCATTATTATATTGAATATTATAAATGCAAATCTTCTTAAGGATGAATGCCCAAAACAATAATTTTATAAGAGAGTCAACTGAGACTCTCCTGGATGCAATACTTCCTGGATGGAAATGTTGAAAAAAAATCACTTTGTCAAAGTTTTTAAAGGTTTTTTAAAGGATACTTATCTATGATCAGCATCAAACCTATGTCCCGATAAATCAAGTGTCCCTAGTAACTACCACATACCACAAAGTAGAGGCAAAAGAATTAAGGGCTGTCTGATTCTTCTGCCATCTCTACTACCAACTTCTCTTAGACCTGAATGAAGGTGTTTGACTTCTAATGCCCTTCCAGTTACAATATTTTGTAATTGCCAAATCCTCACATTAGTTGGCAAACAGATCTATACAGAACATAAAAGATTGAAATCTATAATTTTTAAACATTCATTTGATTATAAAACTATAGTTGATTCACTGGGAAAAATAAAATGATATTCATTAAAGAGAACAGAGTTTATATAATTATTTACTTATTTAACCATGACATTCAAGATTATCTTTTTGCAAAGGGAATTTTATTTCTTCAGGAAATTATTTGATACACAGGTTAGCCAGGGAGGTCCAAAGGAAGGTAGAAGAAGAAAAAGTAATAATGATGTAGCTAGTTGAAATAAAATTATGTGTCAGGGAGAACAAAGAAGAAGCAGGAGGAGGAGGAAAAGCAAGACAGACCAGGCAGCTGGAGCCTGAGCGTGTGGGAGTGGGTGAGAAATTCCCCACCATGTCCCATAAGGGCAGTGAGAGTCTCACAACTAGGAATAGCTAATATGCAATGTTAATTGAATATGTTTTTGTTTATTTTCTCCTGCGTTGTACGTATGCTTTGACTCCCAAGCCTTCAGCAAAATCGGCTACACACATAAATTGTTGTGTGAGGGACATTTTTCCAGGGAAAGGAAGGCTGAATTCCACATCTGAGTCAACAGTAACAAGCTGAGAGAAGAGTTATGGAAAGTGAGATGTAATGTGTTCAAATATTTGACCGAGCCTGAATAAGCGACACAATGTAAAATAGTATCTGCTGTCATGCAAGGAATGCAAAACCAAACTCAGACTTGCTTGGACAACAAAAGGAACTTTCTGGCTCACAAAACTAAAAAGTACAGAGGTTAGTGGGCCTCAGGTCTGGCTTGATCTAGAGGTTATAATATCTAATGAACCCTGTCTCTATCAAAAAAAAAAAAAAAAAAAAAAAAGAGAGAAATCGCCAGGCCTGGTGGTGCACACCTGTAGTCATAGCTACCTGGGGGCTAGCACAGGAAGATCATTTCACTTGAGCCCAGGAGTTTGAGGCTGCAGTGAGCTATGGCTGTGCCACTATACTACAGCCTGGGTGACAGAGTGAGTCCCCGTCTCCATAAATAATAAGAAGAGCAATAATAAAGTAAATAGAGTTCTAGCTATATCTCACCATGAGTCCCTTTGCTCTGTTTCAATCTATCCATTGGTTTTGGCTCCCCTCATAGTATCGAATGGCTGTAGCAACTCCAGGCTTTGTACCATACCACAACCCACACCATCTAAAACAGGAGAGAGCTTTGCTTCAAAGAGCCAAACAAAATCTAAAGATTCTTTTTGATTAGACCAACTTAGGTCACCCACCTAATCCTCTTCCTCTGTGTTCAAGGGGATAGAATACACAGAATGGCTTAGCTTCAGTGGTGTAATGTACTGCAGGCACTGGAGGCAGATTCAGGACCGCTGGAAATATGCGACTCTACAAGCAGTGTTTAGGGCCTTTTAGGGAAGAGAGAATGAATGCTGGGTGAAAAGAAGGACAATACCGTCTACTACAACCCCTGAGAATTCACAGACATTTTGCAAATCCATGCAAGAGGCACAATAAAAAAAGTTTTTAATTCATTTTAACTAAATCTCAAAGGATAGACTGACCTGGTGGCTGGTGACCTGGTATTTGTTTTGAGTATTAAAAGAGAAAATGTTCATGAATACTGATGAAATTACAGAGCATAAAATAACAGTAGATCCTTTTTTCCCCCCAAGGGAAAAAAGATTTACTATAAAGATTCAAGATTCACATCATGACAAATAATATCCTTTTTTCTTCCTCTTTTTGTAAATGGTTTCACCACGTTGCCCAGGATGGCTTCAACTCCTGGGCTCAAGTGATCCACCTGTCTTGGCCTCCCAAAAATATGAGCCACCGAGCACAGGAGTGGTTTTTTTCTATTCAACTAACTTTGCCATCTTTTCCCCAGTGCTTTTCTATTACAGGTCCCTCCTGTTTTCTGCTACATTGACAGGTTATATTGGTAGGTGAGCCCCTCCCTCTGGCAATATAAATTTACCTTTAGACAAGCTAGGACAATATAAATTCTAAAAAGACTAGTCAACTGCAGTAGTAAGGTGGTCGGGGAAGTAGAACAAGAAATTATAACTGCAACTGACTGTGAACAATTAATTGAAATAACTCACTCCCTTCAGATGAGCCTATTTTTTTTTAACATACCCTTTAGCTTTATTAGCATCTAGGTAATATCTGTAATATTTCTTACTCCTCATCCCTAAGTATGCTGTTAACCGTGCATCCCTCTGGATAGACGTGTATTTTCCAGTATTACTTGCTGATTTTTGGATGTGTGCTGGGGGAGGAAAGCGTATTGTGTTGTAGTCACCCTAGACTGCTAAAGTATATTCTCCAGTAATTCTCTCAAACTGGTCATATGCAAAACATAATCTCTAAATTCTTCAATATCAAGAAATACCTTTGTTTTACCCCCAAAATCAAATGCCGGTTTGGCTGGATATAGGATTCTAGGATTAAAGCCTTTTTCCAGCAGAACTCTAAAGATATTGCTCCATTTACTTCTAGCATCCAGTGCGTCCAGTGATAAATCTGCTGCCAATCTGATTCTCCTTCCTTGGAAGGTTTTTTTCTCTTCTCTCTCTAGAAGCCCTTATTATTTTCTCCTTGTCATCAGAATTACAAAATTTCACCAAGATGTGTCTAGGAGTCAGTCTCTTTTCATCAGTCTTACTAGGTACTCAGCAAGCACTGACAAGCTCAACACTTGAAACTTTCTCTAGTTCTGCAAAGTTTTTTATCAATTATTTCCTTAATTATGTCCTCTGCTCCAGTCACATCATTCTCTTTTTCTGGAATTCCTATCAAAGAAATGTTGGAACTTCTGGATCTATCCTCTATATCTCTTTGCCTTTCTTTATGAATTATCCGTTTGATCATTTGCACTGTATCCTTAGAGAATTCCTCAATTTGATCTTCTAGACTGTCTATTCTTCTTTAAGTATGTCCATTCTGCTACTCAGATCACCTACTAAATTATTAATATCCAAGACACCTGGATGGGAACTTTTCAAATTTCCAATCTCCTCTTGTATCTCTTTGACGCTACTCACATTACTCTCTGGTGTATCTCTCTGATGCTAATCACACTACTCAAGTTTTCTGTTTCCTGTGTTAAGTGTGCTTCTGTGGATGTTAGTTCTTCTCTTTGCAGAATTCTGTGTCTCTCTTCTTCTGTTTCCTTATGGAACACTGAAGTCTGTTCCTCTTCCTTCTCTAACCCTGAGGCCTCTTCCTTTTCCTCCTCCAGCCCTAAGGCCTTTTCCTCCTCCTCCTCCTCTTCCCCCTCCTCCTCCTCCTCCAACCTTGAGCCCTCCTCCTCCAACCCTGAGGTCTCCTCTTCATCGTCCTCCATCTCTTCTTCCACTTTCCTTCTTCTTTTTCTCTCCAGAACATAATATATATATAATTTGAAGTTTAAACAATAGTTCTGATTTTTTAAACACTGTGTTCTTAAATTAGAAAGATTATAAATTATAAAATAACATTAAAAAATGGGTGGCCATCTTGATAGAGAAATGCCTACATAGTTGTGTGTACTTTAGCATGTAGAAATTTGAAGACTGCATGACAAATAGAAATGATAAGAAGAGAAGTAAAATACTGAAGACTCCTTGTTTTGTTTCACTTATGGCATTAGTGAATGTATTCAAATTTACAGAAGCTGTTGACATGGACACTAAGGAGCCAGACAAGGTGGGATTCATCCAAAGAGGGGATGCTGATGACAAGAGAGGGTGCAATAACAGTAACAGAAAAGATTGGCCTTTATCTTGGCCCATAGAGAAGAGGAAGATTGATCTGATGATAAGAATGTTCCTTAAAACACAAAAAACGCACTTAACAAATGGGGGTTAGTCTAAATGCAGCTTTAAATGTTGAGTGCGTGCTGTGATGAAGATTAAGCACATTTTAAAAAGTATAATCACTGCTCTCAACAAGCTTGTAGTCTCATGGTGGAATCAGATCTTAAATAAGCCTGCAAATAAATATATAAATTATTAGTTGTAATAGATAATATATAGGAAAATAGGGAGATATGAGAGAATATCAGGCTTTTCTATCATTCATTTTAAAAATTACATTATTTTTTATAAAAATTATTCACATAATTATTTACAATTATTCCAGCATTAAGTGGACACAGGCTGTGCAAGTATTTATGAGCAGTTTTTGTTCAGTTCAATAACATAAATTTCCCAATCATGGATTCCTGATTCTGATTAATCTTTAGTTAGGCAGGATTATTTCTGAATATGTGAAATGTTTGGGGGGTTACATTAGATTTTCTTCAACTTTGTGGGCATTTCTTCATGATCTCCAGTCATTTAATGTTTCAGAGGAAAAGTCTTTTGCATGTAAACTGCTTCCTATGCTGAAATATCTGAAAATTTTTTAGTCTTTATTTTTGAAATTTGTTAACCTTACTATGAAATAAATTATTCTCTTGTTATTTTTTGTTAGGAAGTATTCAAAAAATACACAAAGGAGAGAGTATAGTGAACCTTTGCATAATTACCATCCAGCCTTAACCACATTCACACTATTATACTTGTTTTATTTATTACCTCAACTGGCTTTCTTGGCTGCTGTTCTGGAGCAAATCTCAGATGTTATATTCTTTAGCACTAAACATTTCAATATGAATTTCAAAAAAGGAAGAACATTTTCTTACATGACCACAGACCATTATAAAAATTAACAATTATTAAGAGATCAAGACTTATCCTGACCAACATGGTGAAACCTTATCTCTACTAAAAATACAAAAATTAGTGGCAGTCGTGGGAGAGGCAGTGTGCCTTTAGTCCCAGCAACTCGGGAGGCTGAGGCAGGAGATTTGCTTGAACCTAGGAGGGGGAGGTTGCAATGAGCCAAGAGCACACCACTGCACTCCAGCCTGGCAACAAAGCGAGACTCCATCTCAAAAAAAATGAATAATTATTATTAATATTAGCAATCATTTAATAATTTTAATATCAAATATTCAGTATTATAATATTTATTCCATATTAAAACTTTCAAAGTTGATATATTGTCCAAAACGTCTTTTTCTGTTCATTCGTTGAATTAAGATTTAAATAGGTGTCGTTATTTATATTTTCTTATACCTTTTGGTTCTTGTTTTGTTGGCAAGGTCTCACTCTGTCCCTCAGGCTGGATTGCAGCAGCATGATCTCAGTGCAGTGGCACGATCTCAGCTCAGTGCAGCCTCCACCTCCTAGGTTCAAGCAGTCCTCCCACCTCAGCCTCCTGAGTAGCTGGACTACAGGTGCCCACCACCACACCCAGTTAATTTTTGTATTTTTTTTAATAGAGATGGAGTTTCGCCATGTTGGCCAGGCTAGTCTTGAACTCCTGGCTCAAGTGATTCACCCACCTCAGCCTCCCAGAGTACTGGGATTACAGGCGTGAGCCACAATGTCTGGCCTATATCTCTAGTTTCTTATGAAACAACATAAAAAAACTCCACTTCATTTAGGTTTTTATGCTTTAAATTTTGAAGGGACTAAGTTCACTCCGTGTCTTGACTTTTGCTGATTGTTTCTCTTGATATGATTTAACTTGTTTCTCCATCTCCAGTATTTCTGTAAACTAGAAATTAGATCTAGAGGCTTGCTTAATTTTCATCTCAGATAGCGCCCTACTTTCCCACTGCATTACTTCAGGAAGCACCTGAAACCTGGTGTTCTCACTTACAAAGATAAGAAAGCTCGGGGTTCAGGTGCTGATAACCTGTTTCTTTGTGGCAAAAATTTCCCTTGACATTTTATCTAATCGTTTTATAGCCCATTGATGACCACTGTCTGAAGTGATTATTTTTTATAAGTTACAAAATGGTGATTTTCATAATTCCTTCTGCATTTATTAGCAGTTTTTATACAGGAAAACCCACTCACTAAGGATATTTGTTCCTGTAAAACACAGTTCGTGCTTGCAAAGGCAGAATAAATGCTCATTTCTTTTCCTTTCATTATCAATTTTCACAGTAAGAGTTTGTGCCCTAGCAACCTTCAATATTGTAACAATGAGTTATATCTTTCTTTTTTATTCTTTTTTTAATATCACTAATAACTCATAGATTTTTATATTTTCAGTGAGTTTTAAACAATTGCAATCATTATTCTCATTGATGCTCAGATTGTCACATCTTTTGCTATGGGAGCCCATCAAGCTGGCTTGTGTA
This sequence comes from Sapajus apella, assembly GCF_009761245.1. NCBI lineage: Eukaryota > Metazoa > Chordata > Mammalia > Primates > Cebidae > Sapajus > Sapajus apella. Next base: position 15,033,044 of record NW_022436994.1, read on the forward strand.
CTTTGACATGATCCCATTAGCCTCTGATAGCTTCCTTGCTCTTTGTGCCAACAAGATGTTCCAGAATCTTTTTGTTCATTTCCTACACCAGTCCTAGGTTCTTTTTAGAGAAAAATGGTATTTAGAACCGCTGATAATATGTCATTTCAGTGGTCAAAGCTAGAAAAAAAATTTTAAGGGAGGAAAAAACCACAAGTTCACATTGATATTTCTGATTCAAAATCTAAGAGTACAGATTTTTTTTTGACTTCTTTATTTTGTACTTCTTTCTGGTATCTCTTCTTTCCTGTTATTACTATTTTGTTTTAAGATAAAATTAATATGATTATTTGCTTGTTTTATCCTAGAATTACACATCCGATAGTTCATAAAATGAAACATCATTCTTGGTTTTACTTATTTATCAGCCAAAAACAAGATAAATCACTATGGTGGCTGTCATTTGTTGGAAGTTTACTTTTTCCATCTCTGAGTATTTTTTGTTCTATTTAATTAAAATATTTATTATCTGCATGTTTTTCTGTGCTATACATGTTTAACATCTATTATACAATATTTTAAATCTATGAGCCCTTTTCTTCTATGTGCTTTTCCACATATTTGGGCCAGCCCACAACTTATAGGGCTGTGTTTCAGGAGAGAGCCCCTTCCTATTGACACGGATACTATTTATGTAAACACAAAGGGTTTGAGGATAAACAAATTGCCTTGGTGCCTAACAGCTAAGTTTAGGTATCAGAACCTGAAAAACTTGGGGTACTTATGTAGTTGCTTTTGCCACTGGGAGAAGCACCAGTCCCAGCAAATTTGTGGCTCTTTCCTTGAGTAGATAATTCTGGCAGCTGGTTTCCACTTCAGACTCCATAGAAAAGTACAATCACATGGAATAGAACATTATTTGACAATACATTTTAAAGGCAAATCTGGTCTGATTGGAAAGGGAAAAAAAAAAAAACAGAAAAGACAACAAAGTGAGCATTCAAATTAATACAAAAACACTGGGGTGGGATTTTAGGAATCTGTAATGAAGAGAGGCTGGAATTTTAATGCCCAGCACAGACAGGAATGGAGGCTTTCAGGTCCTAATAGATATGAATTGAAATCAGATCCCTTTATACTGCTTATATCCCCATTGATTGAAACCCAAACCTACTGCTAGTATATGTTTTAAGTATGAATTTACTTGTTTGTTTGTTTACACTGCAATTACACTGTAAGATGAAAATTGATCCAAGCTCATGATTTACTGTGGCATCTGATAGAAGCAAATGCAAACTATTGCAATTTTTGCCCTATGGAATCCTCAGAGCTTATCAATTAAAAAAACTAAAAATATATGAGAAAATGATTTGCCAACAGGAATAGTCATCAGAAACAATAAACAGGAGGATCTTCACATTTTTAGATTTTAAAAAGATTATAAAATGAATATGATTATAATAATTAAACAAAGGAAAGATGGTACAAAACCTTAAAGAAAGAAGAAAGAAAGTGAAAAAAATGTCAAAGAATCAAATATATCCTTTAGTAATAAAAATATAATAAAATTAAAACTCAACATATTGCTAAATATCAAGGTTTGCGCAAAGAAAGTGAAGTACAGAGAGGTGGGTGAACTGAAGGATAAGCATCTGGAACTTTAACCAGACAGCTCAAGGACATAGAGGGGTGGAAATTACATAAAGGGTTTAAGAAAGATGGAGCATAGCAGAAGAGGTCTATCATATGTCCAATATATGAGAAGCCTTGCTGAAAGGGCTACTAAAGTGTTCACTTCAGGAAAAAGAAAATTGAACCCAGACTGAAGGATTGAAGAACCAATGTTAGTAAAACAAAAGAAAATAACAATTTAAAAAACATAAACCAAAATAACATGAATAAATATGTCTATAAATAGAAATAAGCAGGGGCTAGAGGAGGCAGAAAGTAAAATATCGTTAATGCAGTATGCAATTAAGATGGAATTAAATTACTAAATAACAACAATTTGTAAAATGAGAGGGATGGAGATTGGGGCTAAAATATTTAAAGATCTTTTATTATTCAGAAGGAAAGTTTACATATTAATAAGCTCCAGAAATCCAGGATGCATGTTAAATTTTTATGGGTGATCACTAATAAATAGTATAACTTCTTTAGTCAATGGAGAGATAAAAGGAAATAAAGTATAATGCATTTAATAGAAGGCAAGAAAGAAAAAAATATGAAAGGAATGCATTGTAAGTATAAAGCAAAATGTTTGACAGTAGAAATAAACATATCAGAAAGTTTAAAACATAAATCAAATAATTTATGAATCAAAGATAAAATTATTTTGGAAATTGTAAAATATTTGAAATTAACAATGAGATCATTAACTATGAGACAGATCAATGTGTGAAATGTAACTAATATAAATTACATCCCAGAGATAAAATCTGCTTGGTCATAGTGGATTAGTTTTGTGATGGATTGGTTTGCTGATGGATTCAGTTTGCAAGTATTTTGTTGAAGATTTTTGTATCAATGTTCATCAAGGATATTGGCCTGAAGTTTTCTTTTTTGTTGTTGTTGTGTCTCTGCCACATTTTGATATCAGGATGATGATGGCCTCACTAAATGACTGGGAAGGAGCTCCAGCTCCAGTGGGTTTTTTGTGTCTCGATCTCCTTAAGTTTCCCTTTGATTTTGGTTATTTCTTGTATTCTGCTACCTTTGGTGTTGGTTTGTTCTTGGTTCTTTAGTTTTTAAAATTGTGATGTTAGGTTGTTAATTTCAGATCTTTCCAATTTTTTGATGTAGGGGTGTAGTGCTATCAATTTCCCTTGTAACACTGCATTATTAATTGTGTCCCAGAGATTCTGCTATGTTATATCATTGTTCTCGTTAGTTTCAAAGAACTTGATTTCTGCCTTAATTTCATTATTTACCCAAAAGTTACAAAAGTTAGGAGCAGATTGTTTAATTCCCATGTAATTGCATGGTTTTGTGAGTGGCTTTTTAGCCATGATTTCCATTTTTATTGTGCTGTGGTCTGAGGGTATGTTTGGTATATTTGCATAGATTCTACCCTGATTTATAACTGTTTTCAGTTTATTCATGTTGAAATGAGGCCAGTTTTTATTTTTCTGCCTGTGATTTTGCCAAAAATAGTAATGACTGGATCCCTCTTTTTCTCCTACCCCTGTTTGCTTGTACACTAATTGAATCTTTTCCTTTAAAAATGGTATGGGCCAGGCACAGTGGCTCACACCTGTAATCCCAGCACCTTGGGAGGCTGAAGCAGGCAGATCACCTGAGGTCGGGAGTTCAAGACCAGTCTGGCCAACATGGTGAAACCCTGTCTCTACTAAAAATACAAAAATTAGCCTGGCTTGGTGGCCCACACCTGTAGTCCCAGCTACTTGGGAGGCTGAGGCAGGAGAATTGCTTGAACCAGGGAGGTAGATGTTGCAGTGAGCCAATATTGCACCAGTGCACTCCAGCCTGGCAACACAGTGAGAGTCTGTTAAAAAAAAAAAAATTGCCGGGCCTAGTGGTGGGCACCTATAATCCCAGCTTCTCAGGAGGCTGAGGCAGGAGAATCACTTGAACCAGGGAGGCAGAGGTTACAGTTAGCCAAGATCGCACCATTGCACTCCAGGCTGGGTGACACTGAGACTTCGTCTCAAAAATAAAAAAAAAAAAAAAAACAACAATAAAAAAAAAAAATGAGTGCTATGGGGGCTGGATATTAGTGTTTGGGTTTAATCACTTACCTGTTTGTGGGTATATGGGAAGAGAATTGGGACATAGAATAGCCACAGCTCAAATCCCCCTAGGTGGAATTTCTGATCTACTACATTTTAGCCTTTTCTTCTTTAATGTATTTTTTTCTTTGCTGAATAGATTATATCCAGTAGCTATAAAACCAGTTGTGGCCTTTATTTTTTTCTCTTCAGTCTGCCACCATTATCTTGAGAAGTTCATCAAGTAATTGAAAATAAAAATAGCGTGTGGCTTCTATGCCTCTTCCCAATGTTGGGTAGATGATGGGTTCCAAGCTGGATGTTTCCTTTTCCACCCAGGTTAATTTTTCCAAGTATATGGTTATGGGCTTAATCTTTTATCTTAAGTCAGTTTTATATCTAAATATTTTAGTAAGCCTAATACATATTGATTCTTATCAATTTGCTTTATTTTCTTCTCAAGGATACTTGTAAGTTCTTTGCTTAATTTTTCATACCTGATTTCTTTCTCATTTTTCCATTTCCTTATTAGTAATTTTGTGATATTTGGAAGTATTTTAAATTCAGATTGGCATCAGATTTTCATTCAAAATGAAAAAACGATATTAGAGTAGTGCTTGCAGTGTCTCTACATTCAGTCAATATGGCATTTATCTCTGGGAACAACAGAGAGAGATTCTCAGACATGTGAAGTGTCTGGATATATTTCATTACTATATTCTTGATCATAAAAAAAAAAAAAGACCCAAAGAAATATTCTACATCTTACTGAAAGTAACCAAGATAGGGAATTCAAGCATTGGCACCAAGAGCTTTAAGGGAAGAAGTAGACAGCAATGGAAGCTGTTAAATATGGGATCTGTCTAAATACACATGGTGCATGATTTAAATGGTCATATTTTACCAACAAGCACCAGACGTCCTCCTAAAGTAGAAACTACTTTTTTTTCGAACAATGCTTTGATAAGCAGCTTCAGATAGAAAGTAAAGACAATTATAAAACATACCTTTTTTGACAACTTACTCAGTGGGTTTTTTTGTTTGTTTGTTTTTTTGTTTTGGAGACAGAATCTCACTCTGTCACCCAGGCTGCTGGAGCGCAGTGGTGCAATCTTTGGCTCACTGCAGCCCCCTCCTCCCGAGTTCAAGCAATTCTCCTGCCTCAGCCTCCCAGGTGGTAGCTGGGACTACAGGCACACACCAGCATGCCCAGCTAATTTTTGTATTTTTAGTAGAGGAAGGGTTTGCCATACTGGTCAGGCTGATCTCAAACTCCTGACCTCATATGATCTGCTTGCCTCAGCCTCCCAAAGTGCTGGAATTACAGGAGTGAGCCACCACTCCCAGCCTCCTCAGTGCTTCTCTACTTCCATTTTCTCACTTGTAAAATGGGATTAATAGTACCTGCCTCATAAGTTGTGAGAGCCTTAAGTAAACAAATAGCTAGTGCTCGATGATGGTTAGCAATTGTTATTTATCAATGAGTAGAAATTTAAGTATGGAGACTAGAGTAGAACAGTAAGAGGGAAGAAGGGAAGAAAAAGAGCTGAGCACCTCATTGAGAAGCTGAAGCTGAGCTAGTAGAACTGAAGTTTCACAAGAACATGCATTTACATGCAGGCTTTTAGTTCTCCACTACAACACTGAAATGGACCCAATACTGCCTCCCACCTCCCCTCCACCACCTTTCAATTTTACACTCCCAAGACTTCAGGAAGCGTGACACCCATTCCTGTCTCAGTGAGTGGCATTTTGAAGGATGGATGAGTTAAGGAGAAACAATCTGTTGTCTGTTTGGGAAACACTGGGACAGAAATGTAAAATGAATTTTGAAAATTCAGCAGAAGACATAACTCAGAGCCATGGGCAACTTGGATGAATGAACACTGGTGAATATTTTTTTTTAAACTCAGTAAAACTTAAAACTATAGAGTTTCTATAGATTAGGATTTGAGGAGATCTTAACAAGATCTTAAAGGACAACGATAACCCCATTGACATCTGGTATTGCAGCTTGTTAATATAGATGACAAAAATAATTACGAGATAAGAAATAAGCATAATTTGGATTTACAAGCTTTGAATATTTTAACAGAAACTATAGACTTAGAAGAAGTAAAAACATACTACACATATCATCCTGCACAATATATAGGTGCTATTTCATGCTTCACATTAATAGAGAAATACAAGCTTAATCCTGCAAGACAATGCAGCATACTGAGGATTGCTTGAGCCCAGGAGTTTGAGACCCGCCTAGGCAACAGAGCAAGACCCCCATCTCTACAAAATAAATAAATAAATAAATAATAAAATTAGCTGGGTGTGATGGCACATGCCTATAGTCCCACTACTTGGGAGGCTGAGGTGGGAGGATCACTTGAGCCTGGGAGGTTGAGGCTGCAGTGAGGCACCACTGCACTACAGCCTGGGTGACAAAGCGAGACCCTGGATCACACACATGCACGCACACAAAGACATCAGACCGGTCCACTATCTTAGTGACATCTTGTTGAAAAGATCTGAGTTGGTTAAAGGATAGGAAACCCTGGATGACTCAGTGACATGCAGGCATGCTGGTACATGTGGGTAAATCTCAGGAAGTACATGACCCTGCAGGTGACCTGAAGTTTTTGAGTGTTCAGTATTCTGGGGTAGATCAGGATATTTCCTTCAAAGTAAAGAACAAACTGCTGCCACTTTCATCCACTATTCATAAAAAGAACCAAAATATGTGAAGGGCATCTTTAAGTATTAGATATGTGCTACACTAACTCATTAACCAGATGATCTGAAAAGTTGCTCACTTGGAATAGACCACCTAACAAAAGAAGACTCTGTGGCTGTTTCATGGGGCAGGGTGCCTAGACACTCCAAGCGGGTGCTTTTCTGAGGAGCCTAACTGATGCAGTCATAATAATATCCTGTGGTAGATGAAACCAGAAATCAGAGTTTGTAACTACTCTAGGATGATAACAGAAAATATCAGCGATGTAGCAGGAGAAAAATCTAAGAGTTTGAAATCTGTTTCTTCTGAGGAGCAGGACAGGAAGGAACAGCTGTAGCTATTTCTCATTACTGTTGCCTTTTTAACTATACACTCATATTTTTGTGATACAAATTTTAATTTGAAAATTGATCATTTTCATTAGTAAATTCATTAGCAAAACATCTTACTCTTAAAAGTAATTTCATCTTTTTTAAATCTAAATGTTCGATTGGAAAATTTAACGGGAGAAATTTAAATCTCTTCTCCTTAACAACATTTACTCAGACTTTCGTTTTTCTAATGATGATGTGACTGAAACACACTTCTGGGTAATACAGCTTCTGAAGCCATTTCTGTTCCTCCAACAGAATCCAGGAAATAATGTGTTCACTAAGTTAAAACTCTGATTCTGTCAAAGAAAACATGCACATCCTCCATTGAATTCTACCTGGTATGCTCAATATGGATAAGAGTTGCATTGTTGCTATTTGAAAGAATTATGAAACATTTAGAACTTGATAAGATAAAAACAAAAATTTTGTAGTTTATTACATATTAATTACATATTTAGATATTTTAATATTGCATATTTTGCAGTTTACATGTTTCAATACTAAAGATTTAGACACATCTTATATTACATATTTTGTACTTTATTACCTATTTAGATCATTCTTGCAAAGGAGTATTCATTTACAAAAGTCAATGGTTTGGTGATTTTCTTAAAACCAAAATCTGTCCTTTGGATAGCACAATCTGTAATCAATGCTGGCATCATTTTTACTCCTGGTCAGCTGAGTGATGGGAAGCTAATGACTGGTTTTCCAGTACCCCAACCTCAAATTCCCCTTTAGATAGAGATTTGGCTAGGGTTCAGAAATATCTTGACTTCTTGTGCTGTTTTTGTCTAAATGCAGTGGAGAGCTTTGCAATACCTTCAGAGCTTTAAGGCAACACTGTATTTGGTCTGGTGAAGTTTCTACAACTTGATTATTTGACCTCTCAGGTAAGTTTTAATATGATGTGACCTCTTGAGAAGGCATTAATTATTTAAAATAAATACATTTTTAAAAAAAGAATAGGAGACTTTCCTTGGAGTTGAGGGGAAGAAAAGAACAAAAATTCCCCAATCTGCAGGGTCACCCTGACTAGCACCCTGCTTAGTTGTGCACTGCCCAACTCCAGAGAGTGCTAGTCACAAAAGCTGTAAGAATGGAGCTCCCAGAAACGTGCAACACAGTGGCCACGGAGTCTCCAACAAAGGCAGTGGACTCCCAGATCGCAAGATGTATTCTGCTATTCAGTATACAAAGGTATTTTCAGCACTTAAAATAAACATAGTATAATTCTAATCTCCTTTTCAGGCACACTTTTAAAAACGTATTATCTCCTGACAAGCACAACCAAGGGAATAGAAATCATCAGAATCTTGTCACTAATATTTCTGTTCTGAATTCCATTAATTTTCAAATAATTGACATCTTTATAACATTTTCAGTCACCTGTTCAAGATCCACACATAATTTGCTTTTTTTTTTTTTTTAAGTTTCCTTTAAATGTCGTAGCTTTCTTCTTTTAACTTCCTTAGAACTCTGGTTAGCTTTTGTTTTGGTTCTTGTTATAACCAGGATCTTTTATGTGATATGTAAATCTGCATCTTTTGGATATATTACACTCTTCTGAACTCTCCGAAACTCATGCTGTTTACCCATTCTAAATTTCATCCCTTGATTCTGTACTCATGAACCCTGAATATCTACTGCTTTCTCAGTACCTAGAGGAAACAGATATATCAAAATAAAACCTTTGATATTTTGTTATTTCTTGTGTTCCAACCAGAGCAAATGATTAACATTTTGTTTGAAGTTGCTGATGCTATTCTGAAAAATTCTGATCCAAGACTTCTCTTGCTCTTTTACTCAATTATTGATACTAAAGTCACAGTTCATGACACATGGAAAATCATTACCATGTTCCTCCAAATGAGACATCCAACTTGTTAAAGAACCCTGAAACAGATTTTTCACTGGGTTTTCAGCTTGAATAATGTAAGTGCATTCAACTTGAGTTCCTTTAAGTATATCCTGCTATGGGTACTTCCAACACATCTTCCTCTATGGGCACAATTATGTCTCAGCGAACAGCAGGCCGAAACTACATCAAAGAGAACTATTTTAACAGTTCAACACAGTGAATTGGATGTCAAGAGATCTTAGTTTTGCAACAGCTAAATGAGACAATAGCATTTGTCTATAACTATGTATAAGTATCTGAAAGTTAACATTTACTACATGAGAAAATATTTGTGATTTCAGAAGTCCTTGTAGCCTTAATGTTGGGCATGGTAAAAAGCAGATTAAGAAGCAGGAGAATCAGCAGGGCGTGGTGGCTCACGCCTGTAATCCCAGCACTTTGGGAGGCCAAGGCAGGTGGATCACCTGAAGTCAAGAGTTCGAGGCCAGCCTGACCAACCTGGTAAAACCCTGTCTCTACTAAAAATACAATAATTGGCTGGGCATGGTGGCGGGTGCCTATAATCCTAGCTACTTGGGAGGCAGAGGCAGGAGACTTGCTTGAACCTGGGAGGCGGAGGCTGCAGTGAGCAGAAATCGTGCCATTTCACTCCAACCTGGGCAACAAGAAGGAAACTCTGTCTTAAAAAAAAAAAAAAAAAAAAAAAAAAGACAGGAGAATCCTCTAAAAGTAAATTTTAAAGAAATCTTTGAGGCCATCCAGCCCATTCCTCCAAAAGAGGTTGGATAAATGTGATACAAGGATGCGTTTTTAAATATGAGTGCAAGTCAATACTGTAGACAGAAGCCAGCCCACAGATATCAACTAGAACTTAGCTACCTAACATAACACTTGATCCTATAACTTTACTAACCACTGTTGCTTCATGAATTGTACTTCAAACCAATAGTCCAGACCATAGAAGGTTAAGTGCTGTAGAGGTGTATTTTTCCTACTAAGCTCATCCATGAATAAGGGCAAAGGGAAATGTTCTCATCTGGTATTTCTCTACTATTCGAAAATTTAAAAGCCACTTTGAACTATCTGCCAGTGGCTTCTCCACCTGGTGTAGCTTCTGGAACGTTTATTTGACACACATTTGAATATTGATATGATTACCTAATGGTAATAAAAGTTAAGTTTTAAAAAGTAAATCACAATATATCACATCTCTGTATTAGTTTGCTAGGATTGCCATAGCAAAGTGCCACAGGCTAGGTACAGACATTTATTTTTCATGGTTCTGGAGGCTGGAAGTCCAAGATCAAAATGTGGGCAGGGTTAGTTTCTTCTCAGGGCCTACACATGGCCATCCTCTGAGTCTTCACATAGTCTTCCCTTCTGTGTCTGCACCCTCATTTCCTCTTCTCATAAAGATACCAGTCATATTGGATTAAGGCCCAATCATTATTACATTTTACCTTAATGAACTCTTTAAAGGCACTATCTCCAAACAGGCATATTCTGAGATACTAGGGATTAGGGCTTTAGCATGAATTTTGCAGGGAACACAATTCAGTTCACAACGGTTCACTACTCAGAAACTTTCCCTGACTAGTTTCGAAAACTCTTCCCTTGTAACTCTCCCTCCTGCTCGCTAATCTCCAGTCAAATGGGCTTCTCCTTAATTACTAAAATGTGCTGAGACCTTTTCTGCAAGAGCTTTGCAAATACTACGCCCTCTTCCTGGAATGCTGTCTCCTCAGCTTTGCCTAATTCCTTACTGTTCTTGGGGTCTCCACTTAAGTATTTCTTTTCCAAAAAGTAGGATATCAAACTGGTGTAAAATATGATCATAGAAATATATCCATAAATGTAAATAACTGTAATTACTGCAAAACAAGACTAATGATCCAGGAAAGTAGACAATATTTTCAGATTAGCTAAAAAGATCAAATTCAAGCTCTGTGTTATGTATAAGAAACATAAGTTTGAAAATAAAAACGCAGACAAACATAACCTATGCAAATTATAATCTAAAGAAAACTGAGGTGTTTCTATTAATATCAGACTAGACAGTCTAAACACAAAGGAGAAAAACCAATCGTTATGAGTGATAAATTCTATATCAAAATTGTGATCTTCCATTTCTCAAACTTCATCAATAAGAAAGTAAAATGACAAGCCACAAAATGGGAAAAGTTATTTCAGAACTACAACTGGAAGAGACTTAATTAAAGAGAATTAAAATCTTTAATATAACTTTTTCAAATTGATGACAATGAGAAAAATAGCCCACTAGAAAATGGGGATATCCTTTCAACAAATAATTCACAAAAGGGAAAACTTATGAAAAGATGTTTAATATCATTAGTTATCAAGGAAATGTATTTTAAATCACAGTTAGATGCCATTTCAACTCTTGAGATTAGCAAAAAGGAAAAATGTTAGCATTTTCAAGTCTTGCAAGATTGTAGGGTACCTAGAACTCTTCTGAAAAGCAGATGGGAGTATAAATTGATATGACTTTGGAAAACCACTTGGCATGATTTTTTCAATTTGAAGGTAGATATACACTAAACATGACTCAGCATTTTACTCCCAGGTTCATAATCTGGAATGGGGGCCAATGAGCTCTGCCCTGGGGGCCCAGTCTAGCCCAACTCTTATTATGTGGCAATATACACATGTCCATTTGTTTATGTAGTGTCTATGGCTGTTTTCACAGTACACAGGCTGAGTCAAGCAGTTGCAACAGAAACCATACGGCTCTCAAGCCAAAAATATTTACAATTTGGCCTGTAACAGAAAAAGTTTGGCAACCTTTGATCTAGAGAAATTCTTGCATTTGTCCACCAGAAGACATTTACAAGAATGTTTATGGCAGCACTGTTTTCAACAGCAAGAAACTGGAAGCAACCCAAACGTCCATCAATAGTAAACTTACACAGAATAAAAATATGAGTTAACTAGAGTTTCACATAACAAAATGATGCCTCTCAGGAGCATAACGTTGAACAATAGAAACAAGTCTCAAAAAAATTACAATATGGCTCTATTTACATAAAATTTATTGTAGCACCTTATTATTTAGGTGCACAAACATGGTAGTATTATACATAGAAGGAAGACAATGATAGATTCAAAATTCAAGATAATGGCTAGCTCTGAGTGGGGATACAAATGGATGAGATTATGAAAGGGTAGGGGCAGGTTTTCCAAGTTAACGTAGGTAATGCTTTCCTTCTTAAACTTGGTGGTTGTATCCAGGTGTTCACTATATTTTTTTTCTTTATATCCTATTATGGACAGAATTCTATCCTCACAAAATTCGTATGTTGAAGCCCTAACTTCAGTGACACTCAGTTTGGAGATAAGGCCTTTATGGAGGTAATTAAGGTTAAATGAAGTCATAAGGATGGGGCCCTAATCCTACAGAACTGGTGTCCTTATAAGAAAAGGAGGGGACATCAGAGCACTTGTTCTCTCTCTCTCCCGCTCTCTGTCTCTCTTTTTCTCTCTCTGCCTCTGTGCACAGGAGGAGTTGGCTGTCTACAAGCCAGAAAGAAAGTGCTTGCCAGAAATTGAGTATGCAGGAAACTTGATCATGGATTTCTATCCTCCAGAACTGAGAAAAATAAATGTCTGCTGTTTAAGCCATCCAATCTGTGGTATTTGTTATGGTTGCCTAAGAAGACTAACATAAACATGAACAGGTTTATAAATGTTTTATGTATTCTATATTTTAATTAAAATTGTGGGAGTAATAAGACCTCTTGAGGGGATATTTAAGCTGAGTTCGGAAGAATAAGTAAAGGTATTATATTGAGTACAATATTTGTATCTCTCAAGTGATTGAATGTATTGGCATTAATTTTATCTTGTGTCAGTTTTGGTATTCTGTGTCTTTAAAGGAATTTATCACTTTCATCTAAATTAACAAATTTACTGACATGTTCATACTATTTCCTTATGATCCTTTTAATGTCTATAGGATCTGTAGTCATGTCTCTCTTTCATTCTTGATACTAATAATTTGTGTTTCTCTCTTTTTTTTTTCTTTATGAGTCTATTTAGAAATTTATTGGGTTTGATCCTTTCAAAGAACCAATTTTTGGTTTCACTGATTTTCTATTGTTTACTGTATTCATTTTCCATTTAATTAAAAATTCTATTATAATCTTTATTATTTTACTTTTTCTACTTATTTTTGATTTTACTTTTCTTTTGAAACTTCTTTAAATAGAAATTTAGATCATTGATTTTAACCTTCTTTCTTTTCCAATATAAACATGTAGAGGTAAAAACCTTCTAAGGACTGCTTTTTGCACGTCTCACAAAATTTGATACGTTATGTTTTCAATTTCACACAAAATGTTTCCTAATTTCCCTTGCATTTCTTCCTTGACTCATTTGTTATTTGGAGTGTGTTACCTAACTTCCAAATATTTAAAGATTTTTCAGATATCTGTTTTTCTCTTCTAATTTAATTCTGTTGTGGTTAAAGAGCATATCTTGTAACATGTCAGTCTTTTAATGTATTCAGACTTGTTTCATGATCCAGCATATAATCTATCTTGTTACACATTCCATGTATACTTGCAAGTAATGTGCACAGTTGACCCTTGAATAATTCAGGGGTTAGGGACATAGATCCCTCACACAATTGGAAATCTGCATATAACTTTTGACTTTCCAAAAACTTAGCTACTAATAGTCAACTGCTGACCAGAAGCCTTATCAATAAAATAGTCAACTTACACATATCTTGTCTGTTATGTGTATTATACACTGTATTCTTACAATAAACCATGCTAGTGGAAAAAAATGTTATTAAGACAATAGTAAGGAAGAGAAAATATATTTCCTATTAATTAAGTGGAAGTGGATCATTGTGAAGGTCTTTATCCACATTGACTTCATGTTGAGGAAGCTGAGGAGGAAGAAGAAGAGGAGAGGTTGATCTTGCTGTCTCAGAGTTGAAAGGAGAGACAGAAGAGGCAGGCACACTCGCTGTAATTCTTCTTGAAAACAATCCGTGTATAAGCAGACCCAGCAGTTCAAACCCCTACTGTTCAAGGGTCAATTATATTCTTCAATTGTTGAGTGTAGTGTTCTTTAAATGCCAAATAGGTTAAGTTGGTTGATAGTATCTTTCAAATCTTCTATACCCTTCCTGAATTTTTTGTCTACTTATGCTTTTATGAAAAGGTTGTTAAATTGCTATCAGTAATTGTGAATTTGTCAGTTATGTAAGTTTTTTCTTATGTATTTTAAAGTTCCAGTAAGTATATACACATCTACTATTGTTATATCAACAAATATTTTTTTCTCTAATTTTGCTGCATACCTACTCATCAGGGAATGATTAAATATTTTTATTATAATTATTTTCATTACTATATTTTAAGTTCTTGGGTACATGTACAGGTCATGCAGGATTGTTACCTTCATAGCTGCTGGGCAGGGACGTTTAAATTTGCTGAAGTGGAATTCACAACTGCCCTTTTTCCCAGGTGCTCTGTCCTGGAAAGGTGGGGCTTTCTTTATAAGTCACTGATGGGCTGCTGCCTTTTTTCAGAGATGTCCTGCCCAGCAAGAAGGGGGTTTAATCACAGTCTGCCAGCAGAGGCCTTGCTCAGCTGCCATGGGTTCTGCCCAGCTGCTGTGTAAACTTCCATGTGATTTTGTTTACACGGGCAAGGTTAGAACTGCCTCAGTAATGGTAGACACTCCTCCCCCCACTGAACTCGACCATCCCAGGCCGAGCTCTAACTACTGTGCTCGCTGCGAGAATTCAAGCCAGTGGGTCTCAGCTGGCTGATCTTTGTGGGGGTGGGACCCACCGAGCCAGATCACTTGGCTCCCTGCCTTCAGCCCCATTTTTGGGGGGAAGAATGAGTGGTTCTGTCTTGCTGGTGTTCCAGGTGCTGGCTAAAATGGCTGCCAGTTTTGTGCTGTAAACCTGATGCACTGGCAGCGTAGGCACCTGCAAGTATCTCCTGGTCTGCAGGCTGTAAAGACTGTGGGAAAAGTGCAGTATCTGAACCAGAGTGCTGAAATGTCCAGAAAAGTCCCTAATGGCTTTCCTTGGCTAGGAGGGGGAGTTCTCTGGCCCCTTGCACTTCCCAGATGAGGCAACACCCCCCCGCTGCTTTGGTTTGTCCTCCTTGGGCTACACCCACTGTCTAACCAGTTGCATTGAGATGAACTTGATACCTTGGTGGAAATGTGGAGATCACTCGCCATCTGTGTCACTCTTGCTAGGAATGGTGCTCTGGAGATGTTCCTATTCAGCCATCTTGGCAGAAGTCCAGCATTATTAATTTTTTAAGGAAATTGTATATAATTTCTCAATGTAAAGAATTTTTTTTTAATACAGAGCAAAATATCAAAGCCTCTCTACCTTTGACTCCTCACTCCCCTCCACTTATCCATCTCAGAGGCAATGTTGTTAACATTTTGAAAAATCCAGGCTTAAAAAAGCTTTCTTAAGCTCCCACCTTCAAGACATAGTTTTGATCCAGGGAAACTTTGACCGAGCTGTGTGTCTTGGTCTGATGCTCAAAGTGACCATTTTCTATGCCCTCCGTCATGAACTGGTTTAGGAGCTTTGGAGTAGTTAAGGTCAGAGAAAAGAAACTAGAGAATTCCTCAATCTTGTGGTGACTGGTTTTCAGGACACGCTTTAGCTGTTTGGTGATGTGCAGGCCCAGCAAAATATCCCAGGTGACCAAACTAACTCAGGAACAGAAAACCTGACACTGCATGCTCTTACTTACAAGTAGGAGCTGAACAATGAGAATACATGGACATGGGGAGGGGAACAACACACACTGGGGCCTGTGGGGCAGTAGGATAGGAGGAGGGAGAGCATTAGGATAAATAGCTAATGCATGCTGGGCTTAACACCTAAGTGATGGGTTGATAGATGCAGCAAATTACCATGGCACATGTTTACCTATATAGCAAACCTGCACATCCTAAACACATACCTTGGAACTTAAAATAAAAATAAAAATTAATAAAAATAATAAAAGAAATATCCTGGCTGACATATGTGAGAGGCATATATACATGAGTTTTTAAAATTAAAAATGACTTTGTGTCATTCTATTATACTCTATAAGTAAACATATTCTAGATTTGGATACCTTATCAATGAAATCAGTATGTCTCCAATACTCAAGGACTCCTCATAAATTTGAGGGATCAGTGGACCGTTTAGTGAGTATTTTGTTCTCTAAATACCTCTTTTTTAAAATTCTGTGTATACTGTTTTCCTCTCCACATTCTGACTAAAAAAAGTTCTTACATGAGAGTTAACCGCCACTAAAAGTTCTTAAATGGCCCTAAAGTCACTTACCACCTATACTCTCTAGTTCTATTGTTAAAGTTTGTTTTCCCTTTCCCTTAGCAAAACAAATGATGTGGAATTTCTCACATGAAGCTGTCTCAATAGTCCAGGACATGAAAAATAACATAGAATTTTACTTTGCACTCCCAAAGATTGAGTGCTAGCTGACTAATTTCACCATTTATTTCAGGATGAACTTTCAAGGTGAAGGTAGCAAAATCTGATGCTCTGAATCTGACCCTTGTCCTCTGGGGGAGAGATATAAAAGAATGACCCAATTTTATAAGTAATAAGACTCAGATATTCATGTTCTAAAGCATACATAATTTTCATTGTGGTGTATAATGGCTCGGTAGGAATACGTTTACCCTTTGAATCTATTTTCACTTTTATGAGGCAAATTTTAATGTGATGTTTCCTAAAGTTGCTGCCCTCTCAAGTTTCTGAGGATAGCTCCTCATTCTCATGTGCCAGAATTTGATAAGTCAATCATTTCTGTATATCCGTCTAGTTCATTTATTATACATTTCAATGTATAAATAATAATAAGTAATATGTTTGTATAGTACTTTAAGGCTTACAAGATGGTAACATTAAATATTTCATTTGTTGTGTCTCATTGACTCAAACATTTTACATTTTAGCATCTCTAAAATCAGGATACATCTCACAGTTTATGGTATCATAGTTTAACTCGCAGTAGTTTTTTTTTTCCCTTAGTTGTACATAAAATAATGTGTGTCTTATAATTGATCATATCTGAGAGTTTATGAAGCAGAGTAATTCTGACCAAAATTTTCAATTCGATATAATTTTACTGATAAAAGAATTGAGTCTAAAAGAGGTAACATGTTTTTCACAAAGATAATATAGGAAGTAGTGGATCTTGAGTTTTCAACCTGACTCTTAAACCCATTCTTTATCACAATGGTATTCATCCACGGTGGTCAGATGGTACAAAAAGAATATTGGCATCAAAGAATGGTGTAGGAAACAAACCATAAGTGAACAAATAGAATATGAATCATCTACTTCACATTTTTACCCAGAAATCTTTGCAGCTCTTCCCCTGCATCCTCCGCTTCAACAAACTCCCTCAAATATTCATCCACAAATATCTTGTTTCATAATTTCCCGTCTTCCCACTTCTCTTCTAAAAGCCACAACGCTAAATGTTCACTCAGATTCAGTGTATTAAATTGTTCTCCAACTTGTAACTAACACATATCCCGTGCATCACACCCCAACACTGGACATAACTTTCCTTGGCATTATTTGGATTATATTATTCACATCCTAGAAATTCAACCAAGTTTCCAGTTTCCTCCTTTTTAATGTTGTGTGGGAGCTGAATTTGTAGGAACAAACCTTGAGAGTACCTAAAAGAGAAAATCAAATTTTATAAGCAAACAAATAAGCAAATACAGTCAATGTAGTGTTTTTGCTTGTTTTTGTTTTTGTGTTAAGATAGAGTCTCACTTTGTTGCCCAGGCTGGAATGTAGTGGCGTGATCTGGGCTCACTGCAGCCTCCGTCTTCAGGATTCAAGTGATTCTCCTGACTCAGCCTCCTGAGTAGCTGGGATTACAGGCATATGCCACCACTCCCAGCTTATGTTTGTATTTGTAGTAGAGACAGGGTGTCACCATGTCGGACAGGCTGGTCTCAAACTCCTGATCTCAAATGATCCACCTGCCTCAGCCTCTCAAAGTGCTGGAATTACAGGCATGAGCCATCACACCTGGCTCCAATGCAGTTTTTTTTTTTTTTTTTTGACATGTTAAAACCTAACTAAGGTAATGGAATGTCCAAAATGATCAATGACCTACAGAACAATCATCACTCCTTAGGGTAGATGCCTAAAAGCGGTTTCTTGATGAATAAACTTTCATTTATAAGGCAAACATGGCCTCCTCAGAATTGGAATCTGAGATTGGATCTTACCAGAATATCCACAGCACAAAGAAGTTTATTGAGATATATGTTAGAGGAAGATGTATTTTATGATCTCAAAACTGTCTTACTAACTTTTGGAAGGATGCCCATTTTAAATAAAGACTAATCAAATTTCATGAAAATCAGTAGTACTTACCTTTTTGCTAGCAGGAGCTTAATATGGCAGCAACTGTCTTTTCTCTCTGTATCTTTAACACAGTGCCCGACCTATGGTCCTAGACAGAGCATTAAGACTCAGCAGCTATGATTTGTGTTATAATCTTGCTTTAAACATCAAATAATTTAGCATCAAAAATTTTGTTTGAGGCAGAGTCTTGCTCTGTTGCCCAGGCTGGAGTACAGTGGTACAGTCTTAGCTCGCTGCAACCTCCACCTCCCAGGTTCAAGCAATTCTCCTGCCTCAACCTCCTGAGTAGCTGGGATTATAGGTGTGTGCCACCACGCCCAGCTAATTTTTTTATTTTTAGTAGAGACAGAGTTTTACCATGTTGGTCAGGCTCATCTTGAACTCCTGACTTCATGATCTGCCAGCCTGGGCCTCCTAAAGTGCTGGGATTACAGGGGTGAGCCACTGCGCCCAGCCAACATATTTTTAAATAAGAGAATATTTTTAATTATGGGAAGAATTTTGCTCCTGTTTTTAAAAAGCAAACCTCTATTGTAAGAAAGCAATTTACTTTCTTGATTAAATAAACAAAAATTTCTTGAATAAACTTCCTGCATTTGGGTACAGTCAATATTGGATGACATTCTTCTCAGTATTTTGCTATAAGTTCAAGTTGCTTAGTTGCCTAAGACAAAATGTGACAAATGGATCAACTAAATGTCAAGGCATGCATTCTAGGTTTGTATCTGCTTTTGTTTAATACCAGCTTCTGGATCTAGAAGTCCCCAAGTCTACTAGTCTTCTGGGGCCACTCTTTAATATCTGAAATAAGATGGCACCAGTCTATCTGATATGTACAGCAGGAAGTTCAAGCCTTCCCCAAGATTTTAGGGCATTCCCAGAGAGACTTTACCAGTTCACACACACCTCGCATTCTGGATTTATGCTCCTTCTGGATTCTCAATCACTATACGTATTGGTCAATACCTGGGCTGCTGTCCTCTCTCTGAACTTCCTTACCCCATGCCTGACTCCACCTCTCTTCCTTCATTTTCTCAAAGGACCACTAACCACAGCTGTTCTGTGTAGCAGACATTTTATTGAAGGCTTAGGCTAACAGAAGTGAATTACATACAGAGGGGCTAAAATTGGCAACCACATAAAATTGAGAATTAGATATCACTGTGCTAAGATCCGAAGGTCATCTCTACTGCAGATCATTTTTTGTGGGTCCTTTCCTCCAAACTTCACTTGCTTCCATTTTCCCGGGTCCTCTCCCTCAGCCCAGTCTTTTACACCCCTCCCTTTCTGCCCCCCACTTCCACTGTCAGCTAACATTCTCCCAACGACTCTTTTTATCCAAAGGAAAAAATTCAATTTACTTTGAAGAACAAAGTAATTAACTTTATTGGCCTTGATCTTAACTTTTCAGGCCACGCCCTACGGACTTTTAATGCCAAAAGGTTATTTGCCATACAAAATCAAAGTTTTTACCCTAAGAGGAATTTGGACTTTCCACCAGGTTTGATAGCTTAAACTGAAAAGAAACAAACAAACAAAAGTAAGTAGGTTTACAAGAACATTTTTCTCATTCCCATTAGTGTTGTCATTAAGGAGTATATTTAACACAAATCATTTCAAAGGGCCAAAACTCCATTCTTCTGAAGTTTTTATTTGCTTGAATACTATTTGGAGAAAAAGAAATGTTATTGAAACTGTGTATGTCTTCATTCACCTATGTAAATGAGGCTATTCAGGAGGCTGAGGCAGGAGAATCGCTTGAACCCTGCATATGCTGCACTTGTACCCTGGACCTAAAAACAAAAATAAAAACTTTTTAAAACGCCACAAACCTGTGTATTTCTTACAGCCCTGTGTTATAATGTCTATAATTCATTTAAAAATACTTTAGCACAGACAGCATGATGTATATAAATTTTGTGTATTAATTTTTATCTACACCTTCAGGGCTGTTACTTATCCTAATCAGAAATTTATGCTGAGAGAAAGATCAGCTAGCATTTAATCAGAAAGGCCACAGATACCCAGAGGCTACACATGTTTATCTTCAATCAAAACTAGAAACTTTGCTGATTGACATATTGAGTATTGAAATGGATTTGTGTTTATGAAATTACTGGCTTGATAATTAGTGTAAAGAATGTTAGAAATTGGTAGATTAGTTAAATAAGTGGCACTTGAGATATGTGGATTGAGTCAATTACTTTAGATATAGGCCACACTTGCATGCACCTGCAAGCTTTTGAGGTGTCACCTGGGACATGACTCCAGTCCCAATTTTAAAGGCTAATGGTTGTCTGCTGCCAATTACCAGGTAAACTAAATTCTATTTTTGGACTGCTGCTATACTTGCTTCCAGTGAACCCTCCATTCAAGATGTTTGCAGATTGCACAAAAGAACTGAGAGCTAGGCCTTTCTGGAACCCACAGAATGAGTTGTGTGATGGTTTATGCGCCTGCTTGCTAAAAATGTTTATCTAATAAATGTATAAACCTTGCATTCTTTAAAAACATATCCAGGACCAGACTGACCAATATGGAGAAACCCTGCCTCTACTAGAAATACAAAATTAGCTGGGCGTGGTGGCACATGCCTGTAGTCCCAGCTACTCAGGAAGCTGAGGCAGGAGGTTACAGTGAGCCAAGATCACGCCATTGCACTCCAGCCTGGCAACAAGAGCAAAACTCTGTCTCAAAAAACACGCAAAAACATATCGAGGGCTGGACAGAGTGGCTTGTGCCTGTAATCCCGGCACTTTGTGAGGCCGAGGCAGGTGGATCACAAGATCAGGAGTTTAAGACCAGCCTGGCCAATATGGTAAAACCCCATCCCTACTAAAAATACAAAAGTTAGCCCAGCGTGGTGGCAGGCGCCTGTAGTTCCAACTACTCAGGAGGCTGAGGAGGGAGAATTGCTTGAACCTGGAGGTGGAGGTTGCAGTGAACTGAGATAGAGCCACTGCCTGAGTGACAGAGTGAGACTCCATCTCAAACAAACAAAAAAAATATCCAGTTGGGCACAGTGGCCAATCCTAGCACTTTGGAAGACTGAGGAAGAAGGATTGCTTCAGGCCAAAATTTCAAGATCAACCTGGTCAGTATAGTGAGACCCCATCTCTAAAAAAGCAAACAAAAATAAAATAAAATAGCAAAACAGATCATGGAGGATTAGGTAAAGCTCTGTAGGAGCTTTGATTTCAGTGAATACTAATATCTACCAAAAAGAACCTAATAGTTGCACATGACTAAGCTGACTCAGATGAGTTTCAAACCTTCTTGTAGCCAGAGCCCGGCTGTGGTAGGGTCACCATCTGCACCAGCAGCACATTGCACAGGGTTAGACATATAATGCATGCTTAAAAGATGTAGAATGAAGAAGTAACTAGGGCATACCATGTATCTAACTAGGTTACTGAGGAGATAAGAATGAAAAAGAAGATGTCTTTGTTCATTTCATCATTTTGGTGTGTCATGTAGAAATTTGGATATGGAAGCGATGGAGGTGAAATTAGCCAGGCTGACTAGATTAGACAGGGTGTCTCAGAAGAGTACCTAAATTAGACGCTCTTGTCAGCATGCAGGGGTGATCAAGTCCAAGAATCTAAACTAAGGTAGGCACCAGAACTGTCATTTTGTTGCTTTATAATGAGAAATAAAAATCACATGAGCCAAAATTGTAGCATCAATGTGACCAAAGAAGCTCTAAAAAAGACATTAATGGACAGATAAGTCAAACTAAGAGTTACCTGGCAAACATGGGTGTTAAGCAAATGAGCTAGTAAGTCAAATGTTTAACAAACATTATGTGGTTTTGTCTTATTTATCTCTACATTAGGGATGCAATATTGACCATGGAGCACAAAGTTGATGGCAAGATATTGGATATCTTGGATATTTAATATCCAAGATATTTAGAATGGGTAAAAGAGGTGGGAAAACATTCTAGGCTAGGGCTATAGCAAGAGGAAAGGTAGAGGATTAGAATGGCCACAGTGAGTGAAGAGAATGAGAACATATAATCAACTAGTGAGGCAGAAGGTAAGTGACTAAGGTACTCACCAAGAAAGAAGAGAAATAACAGGTCGGGTCTGTACCTTATAGATTCATTGAGGTCTCATAAAAATTTGTGAGGGAGGTATTAATATCCCCATTTTACAGAGGAGACTGAAGTGCACACACAAACTCCCCACAGCTACAAATCCTAGAACAAAACTCTCAGAATCAAGTACGATCATTTCTTGAAAACAGTTAAGCAGACTGCTGTGTCCTTTTTAGGCCAAGGTACCCTGATGTGACATTAAGCAAGGGTCACACACTAAAAAGCCACCAGCTACATCTTAAAGACATAATCTAATCCATAATTCTTGTTTCTGTTGTTTACTTTTGTAGTCATTCAAATCTAAATTACTGAATAGTTCTCACAAGAAAACTGGCCAATTGGGGTCTGCATTCCAGCAGGGATGGCACCTGAGGACGAGAGCTGATCACCAGCTGCCCCTTCCTGTGAGTCCAGCCCTCTCCAGTTCTCACTGTGATTGAGTCCAGACACACCACTCACTTTTGTCCACTGTCTGACCTGTTTGGGTATTTGAATTTGCAAGTACTGCATTAAGATAACTCTACTGAGTAAAAAATTATGGAAGCAACAACAGCATAAGAGGTGACTTTACATATATGTTTCTCAAAAGGCTGTCTGTCCTCAGAAAGTCCCTTCCATCTCACACAATTTCCAGCTCTGTGAGGAATCAGCCTTGGATGGAAAAGAAACACAGCCTCTTGGGCCAATGTGTTTTGCTTGCATAATTTATCTTGAAATACCTGTCACAGAAACCGAGGCTGGTCTGATAGGCTTCTGTAAAGACAATGTAAATGAGCACTGATAGACAAATTAGAGCTATATAAATCCTAAAGAGTCACATTTGTTATACTCACAGGCATGCCTATTTAGGGAGGCAGGAAGATGCCAATGCCAAGTCTTAAATACAAAACAAATGGGCCTGAATCACAGTTATGTCATGGAAACAGGAAAAGCAGTGGTTAGAGGCCTGGCATAGCTATAACTCTGCTGTTGTTTTAATGTCATTTTTAGTCTCTGAACAGAAGAGTTTTTGATTCTTATTTTGAGATGATACAAAATTGTTCCACCAATCTTAAAATTGACTTCAAAAGACATGAGATACTAAATTTTAGTCCTAAAGCAGCTGGTACACAAGGCAGAAATTGCCATTTACAAGTTTTCTAAAACCTTTGAGTATATATTCTAGTCAAAAAGACATGTATTTTTGTAAGTAGAATCATTAATTTTCCCTTCATCACTCAAAAGCATATTTTAGCATCTGATTAGATCCAATGCTGTAAAAGGCACTTAACAAAGTGAATTTCCTGTACTGGCGGAGGTAACAACAACAAAAAACCCACACCTGGAATCTCATCTCATGATCAAAGAATGATCACTTTAAGTATCACTGACATTTTTCATATGGACAGGTATTCATATCATTATAACCTGAGACAGGAGTCTATGACTAACTCACATGTTTGAGATAAATAAATTATAGAATATATTTGTTTTATGAAAAGGAGCTAGCCGTTCTCCGCTTTGAGACTCCTGACTGTGAGGCATGTCCAGCGAGCCGCATATGACCTGACATTGTCCTTAGCTACTGTCCTGCTCCTTGCTGGTGTTTGCAAACTCTTAACTCTCTTGTTTACTCATCTAAAATGCAGTTCTACCACTGATCTTCCCTACTGGGAGAATAGACTGAGTCTGTGCAATATTTAATGCTCAGCCATACCCAAGAGAGTTTCCCTGAATTCACTCTGGTTTTGGGTGTTCACATGATAAAAATCAGCTTCCCATATGTCAAGCAAAATATAACAATTTCATTGTTATTTTAATTTTACATTTCTTTGAATACAAAATGTTACATTTTTTTCCCGTAGGTTTATATGGCAATTTCAAGTTCTCTTTTGTGAATTTCTCCCCTTTTCTATTGGAATGGTTTTCTACTAATTCATGAGGGATCTATTTAAAGATGAACAGTTTCTGACAGACCTGTGGGATTTTTCAAAAAGAGTTTTGGATGTGCATAATTTTTAATTCTTATCAAATCTATCATCTCTTTTTTATGTGCATATATAATCAGAAAGTCCTCCATGCTAAGATTAATTGCATTTACCTGTACAGTATTGCATTTAATTTTTTAATGTTAAAAATTTCATTTAACTCCACTTGTAATGTATTGTATTTTGTGGTACTAGATAAGAGATGAAGACCATTGTTTCACCATTTTCCAAATGGTTAACATACTGAACGTCATTGGTTAACTTGGATAACTCTTCTTTCTCCACGTATATGTGATGGGACTTTTTTTTCACCAAAGAATAAGCCAAATTACTTTAGAATTTATATCCTTTTCCACCAATTTTTATCTACACACTGTTTTAGTTATTGTCACTTTGTTATATATTGCAATATTTGTTAGAGGAAATACTCCAACAGTACTTCTCTATTTAAAATTCTACTTGCTATTATTGCCATTTTATTCCTCGAGAATAACTAGACATACTTTTCAGATTCTTAGTAGACTCTTCTTTGTACTTTAGTTTTCATAATCCCATAAATTCATTTGAGGAAGACCAATATTTTTATCATGTGACCACCCAACACCAGGGTGAACTCAGGGAAATTCTCTTGGATATGGCTGAGCATTAAATGTTGCATAGACTCAGTCTATACTCCCAGGAGAATAAGAATAATAATATGGTATATATGGTTTGTCAAAATATTTTATATTTGGAAAATGTTGTAAAAAAGATAGCCACCAATTATTGTACACTTGCTGTCAGCTATAGCGCTGCTACAGGATGTATGTACATGACCTCACATAATCCTTACAGCTAGGATGTAGATGGTATTATTATTCCCATGTTAAGGTGAGAAAACAAAATTTTAGTTATAATTTAGAAAATTATAGAAATAATGAAAATCAGTCTGTAATATTTTGTGCTACTTTTGTCAGGTTTCAATGTCTGAATCAAGATAAACTTCATAAAAATGGAGTAGATGGTGTTCTACATGTAAATGCTCTGGAATATTTACAGTACAATAGAATTTTCCAGTGAAACTGACCTTCTAAGGTGGTTTCCAATGATCTTTGCCTTCTGGTATTCACACTCATTTGCAGTGCCCCCTTTGAGTGTGTGAGGGGGTCAGTGACTTGCTTCCAGGAAATAGAATTCAACAAAATTGACTGAATCCCATTTACAAAATTACGTTCCAAAAAGCCTCACTTCCATCTTGAGTGTTCTCTTGCTCAATTGCTGAGGGAAGGCAGCTGCCATGTTGTGAATAGCCCTTTGAAGAGGTATGTGTAGCAGGGAATGGAGGGAGGCTTCTAGCCTACAGCCAGCATGAAACCGAGGCCCTTAATGCAACAGCTCATCAGGAACTAAATCCTGTGAACAATCACATGAGTGAGTTTGTAAGTGGATCTTTATCCCATTTCCAGATAAGACCACAACTCAGGCTGATACCTTGACTTCAATCCCACCAGAGAGTTGGAGGCAGAAGCACAAGGCAAGGTGGCATCTAGATTCCTAGCCCATAAAATAAATGTTTATTGTTTTGTTTTGTTTTGTTTTTTCCCATCCACCTCACCTCGTTAGAATGGGAGGCAAACAGTGAACTAGAACATTTGTTTTAAAAGCGAAAGAATTCCAGGATGGTAGGACGAGACCCTTCACTTGATACCAAGTGCCCTCAATACTCTGGGAAGTGGGACTTTGTCGACAAAGCCAGGACAATTCCCCTACCCCCACCCCACCCAGCAGTGATTCAAAAACCCCCATAAGGTCACTGTCTCTGTCATGGCTGTCTCCCTCTCACCAGACTGCATGGTGGCCACAGATGAACATTTGGCACCTGGATGGGGGTCAAGGAGCTGGGGCTGTGATGCAGGGAAGATGCTGAGGGGGCTGGGATCTCTGTTTGAATCCTGAAGCAATGGCTGAAGGTGCCAGCATGTGCCGGGGAGCTGATGCTAACCTCTTTCAGGAAGTGCATGATAAGGTTTAGGGGGTATGTGTCTATGCTGGGGACAGGGTTCTGTGGTGTTGCTGGTGATGCTGACTGCCTTGCCCACCCTAAGTTGGACGAGGAGAGTCTCATCAGGCTGCCAGGCAGGGAGGGAAAAGGAAAGCATTATTCTGTAGGCTGGGCAGGTAGAGTGGCCTCCCCACCCTGGGTGCCTGCAGAGCCCGGCAGCCCCGCCCTGTGGCCATCCGATGCCGCCTGTCCTCTAGAGTTCCTTGACCAGCTGCTTCACAGTCTGCTCCTCCACCGGCCACATGGCCTCCTGCACGTAGACGATGAACTCCGAGGTGTCACCGTCTCCACGCCCTTCACGTCATCGGAGGACACCACCATGTGGTGCTGCTCAGCAAGCTCCACAGACACTTGCTGGACGGTCTCCTGGATCATGACCACATAGTTGGAGCCGGGGTCCTCCTCGGTGACCTGTTTAACCAGTCACCGGCCCTGGTGCCATGGCAACCACCCAGGCAAGCAGGCAAGGGCAGTGGTGTCGTGGGTGTCTCAGCGCCCAGCTCAATGATCTGCTGCAGGATGTTCACGGCCGTAGGGTCCACTGGGTCACCACTCTCAGAGGTGTGTCTCAGGTCCTGGAGTGTGGACACCGCTGCTTGCTTCCCCTGAACGTCTTCTTCGGCCTCTGTGATGTGGAGATACTGGGTGGAGGGCTCCTCGGGAGCTTCTGTTGCTGTCTCCCGCTTGGGGTCTCCATCAATTTCCACCACCTTTAAGTCACATTTGTTCTTCAAGTGCCTGTTGAACTCCCATTTGGCTCCATATACAAAGCTGTAGACAGGGCGCTTCAAATCACCTTGCTGGATGAGCTCCCCAGTGCCCACGCTGGCGTACAACTCGTTGGGGTGCTTCCTGTTGTAGTGCCGCTTCAGAGAGCCCGATATGTTGCAGGAGTAATGGCAATGGGCACAGTGGAAAGGCTTGAAGGAGACATGTGGCTCCATGTGCCACAGCAGCTGTGGCTTCTGGGCCTCTGTGTAGTCACAAACCATGCACTTGAACTGCTTCCCATCTGCAGTGAGGAGCTTGTGACTTCTCATTGTCCCTTTTGATTTGAATTTCTTGCCACACATGTCACATAGGTGGATTTTCTCAGTGCTGTAATTATTCATATGAGCCTTGAGGTCACTCTTGCTACAAGTTGCATGCTCACACAAAGAACACTTCAAGGGTTTCACACCTTCATGAGCCCAGATATGACACTGAAGGACTGAGCCATTCTTCATGAAATAAAAGTCACAGTACAGGCACTTATTTCATGGCTGTCTTTCCAATCAGCCCTTTCAGCTGAACCCTCCTCCCGAGAACCTTGGAAATGGTGCTCATGGAGACCTCAGGATGCTTGGTCTTGATATGTGACTTTATCAATTGATCTTTTGAAAAAGACTTTTCACAAACAGGGTAAGAATAACTCCTTTTGTCTAGCGCTGTTTGAATTTTAAGATGTGCCTGTAGTCACGTAGTTCAAGGCCATCAGTGGGACACTTCAGCAAGATGTTACTGTGTTTCTGAATTACATGGTGTTTAAGGCAGTTTTTGGTGATGGAAGAATAATGACACTGGGAGCAATAATATAGATGTTCCCAGGTGTGGGTGCGGACATGCACACATGTATATCAAAATGCATTTGATACCAAAAAAAGTTTGTCATAGTATTCAGAATCCAGGTCTCCATAAAGATTTGGACTAATTTGTCATACCTCAGTAGATAACTTTTTTAAAACATCCGTCTATGTTGATAGTCACACAGGATGTTTCACAATTACAATTCCTTCATTTCCAACCTCAACTCTTTCTTTATGGTCGAAACAACTCCTTAGGCCAGTGAGCTCAACCATCGCCTATTCCCCTCCACTGTCTTCAACCTGTCCCCCGAAATGGTGCCTCTGCACCAGATAGATGAGAAAACTCTTCCGTTAGATCAAAAAATTTAAAATAAAAATAGAAATATTTAGGTCAGGCACAGTGGCTCACATCTATAATCCCAACACTTTGGGTAGCTGAGGCAGGGGAATCACTTGAACCCTGAAGTTCAAGATTATGCTGCGCAAGATGGCAAGACTCTATTTCTACAAAATAATAATAATAATTAGTTGGATGTAGTGGCATGTGCTCGTAATCCCAGCTACTTGGGAGGCTGAGGCAGGAGAATCCCTTGAGTCCATGAGTTCAAGGATGCAGTAAGCTGTTATAGCACCACTGCACTCCAGCCTGGGCAAAAGAGTGAGACAAATAAGTAAATGAAAAATTAAAAATTATATATATTTTTAATGGACATATATTACAACAAACGACACTGAGAAAACTAGATATCCACATGCAAAAGGATAAAGATGGACTTTAATCTTATACCATAATTAATTCAACAGGAATGAAAGGCATAAACATAGAGCTAAACCAAAGAAACTGTCAGACAAAAACATGGGAAAAGCTTCACGACATCAGATTTAGCAATGATTTCTTGGATATAACACCAGAAGCATAGACAACCAAAGAAAATAGAACAGATAAATTGAACAGCATCAAAATTTAAAACTTCTTCATGCATCAAAGGATACAATCAACAGAGTCAGAGACAATTTATGGAATGAGAGAAAATATTTTCAAATCGTCTATCCAATGAGGGATTAATATCCAGAATATACAAAGAACTACAACTCAGCAACAACAAAACAGCCAATCAAATTTAAAAATAGGCAGATGACTTGAATAGACATTTCTCCAAAGAAGATGTGCAAATGGGCAATAAACACACAAAACGATGCCCAACATCATCATTAGGGAAATGCAAACCAAAATCACAAGGAGATACCACCACACGCCCATTAGAATGGCTACTGTCAACACACACACACACACACATACACACACATTAAAAAACCCAGAAGATAACAGGTGTTGGTGAGGATGTGGAGAAATTGGAAACTTTGTGCACTATTAATCGGAGTGTAAAATTTTGCAGTGACAGTGAAAAACAGCATGGCACTTCCTCGAAAAATTTTAAATAGAGTTAGCAATTTCACTTCTGGGTGCATACCCAAAAGAACTGAGAGTAGAATCTAGCTGGGCACAGTAGCTCACGCCTGCAATCCCAGCACTTTGGGAGGCCAAAGCAGATGGATCACTTGAGGTCTGGAGTTTGAGAGCAGCCTGGCCAACATGGTGAAACCCCATCTCTACTAAAAATACAAAAAATTAGCCAGGCATGGTGGCATGCATCTGTAATCCCAGCTACTCGGTAAGCTCAGGCAGGAGAATTGCTTCAACCCAGGAGGCAAAGGTTGTAGTGAGCAGAGGTCATACCACTGCACTCCAGCCTGGGTGACAGAGCAAGACAAAAAATAAATAAATGAGAGCAGGATCTGAAGAGATGTTTGTACACTGATATTCACAGCAGCATTATTATTCATAGTAGCCGAAACGTGAAAGCAACCAACATGTCCATTGGCAAATGAATGGATAATCAAAGTGTGGCATATATACACAATGGGATATTATTCAGCCACAAAAGGAAAGAAATCATGATACATTCATGATCAGGCACACACACACACAAACCAATAAAGATTGTACAATTCCCCTTACATGAGGTACCTAGGATAGTGTAATTCATAGAGACAAAAAACAGAATGGTGGTTGCCAGGAGTGAGGGATGAGGGGAAGGGGGAGTCATTTTGTACCCAGAATGGGTACAGAGTTTCCACTTTGCAAGATAAAAGGACTTCTGTAGGTCGATTACACAGTGTGAATTTACTACAGAATTGTATTCTTAAAAGTGGTTAAGATGGTCTTTACAATTAAACGATTTTTTAAAAAATGGATATATGGAAGACAAATGACAGCAGGTAAAATGAAAGGGCAGGGGAGATGTGCCTGATTCTTCTCACTCATAGTATTTCAGCTTCTGCTCCTGCCAGGACATCAACTTTTCCCTGCGTCCAGTGCAATTGCAGCGCTGCAGGGTTTTTAATGTTTTGGTTTGGTTTGGTTTAATTTCATGGATACTTCTGTGGGAAAATGGAGCAGAATGAATAAATCACTGTTAGCTAACCATAACTTTAAGACCACACTCCCTTTAAAAAATATACATATAACATTTTACAAAAATACACACATCCAAAATCATGTTGGACTGCCACAATGATAATGTGGCAGGGACAGGAAAGAATGCGCATTTGTTTGAAAGCTAGCAATATGCCAGGGCATTTTTGGTGCTATTCCTTTTCATCTGAGATCTTCTGATTCTAAACCTTCTACATCCTCTTCACCTCAATTCCTCCCCCTTCATTTTAAAGTGCAAACACCCATATATAGAGCAAGAGTCCAGGGACAGGACTGTGATTGAAGGCATTGTTCTATGAATGCAGGCTTAGGTTAAACCCCTTTCTTCCAGGAGCTGTCTGTGCATGCGTGTGTGCGTGTGTATGTGTATGTGTGTTGTAATTGCTATGAATTCACCTTATTGGTAAATAGGGGATGTTCTCTATGGGGAGGGGAGCTTGTGGTTAAGTCAGTCAAAGCTGCTCCAGTTTTACCAGATATCAAGGCAGCGCATAGCATTAAACCTTAATTTTAGTCCTTACACCATTGTGTGTGTGTGTGCATGCACACACACATGCACTGAGGTGAGGTGGGTAGAAGTGTGTAGAGATGTGCAGCCACTGAATGTTTGGGGGAACAAAGGACACTGGAGGGTAGGAGGGGCCCACAAAACCAAAGGACAAGCACTTTCCCCTTTGCTCTTTCACAGCAAGCCAGGGCTCCTTAAGTGTGGTACACAGACCAGTACTGGTCTGCAAAGTACTTAACACTCGGATGTAATGCAATAATTGCAGAAATCCAGAGTAAGCCTTTAGACACCTTTACAGCAATTCGACACAGATCTAATACCACACGATTCTAGGCCCGTGTTCAAAACAAGCACGCCACGCGGTTGTGGTTTTGCACCGAGCAGTGTTCAGGCATGCTGCAAACCAAACTGGAAATGTGAATGTTGGTCGAGAGGAGTCTTATTTCATTAATGCTTAATTCTGCTCCTGTGCTCCTATCCCCACTCCAATTAAGTATAAAATACACATTTCAAGATTTGATGCCAAACCATAAAGGCTAGAGACAAGCCCTGCCACCCAGCAGTAAATATGAAGGGAAAGATTTAATGTAAACGGCAGCGTATGGCAGTGCTGATGATTTCTCATAAACTACATGGACTAATTTAGAAAGAAAAAAAAAGTCAGAGAAGCCTTCAAGGAAGTAATAACCCAGAGGTAAAAAATATTGATTAGGGAAAAATATTATCTTAATCAAAATATGTCTTTTAGCTGGAAGTTGTTTGGGTTTCAGAGAGAACAAAATATATTTCTAAGATGTGCATTTTTTCCTTGTGCTTTTTGTTGAATAATGAGCAACACCATCACTCTTTCTGAAGTCTTTGCTGTGTAAATCAAAAGGAAGACTTTAATAATTCTCTAGGAAACTTTATTTATTAGTGTGATCAACAGTAAGCAATATTAACTATTTAAAAAATATCTCAATATATACCCATGAATTAGGTATTTCTTAATGTTAGACCTCGATAAATTTTACCGGGCTTGCCATATAGTATATTTTCTTCTAATAAGGGCTTGTTATATCTTATCTTTTTTATCTGTCTTTAGAAGCAAATAATTCAAAATAACCTGTGTCTGCTAGCATTTGTTTGGAGCTCAAGCAATTTTTTAAAAAACTCCTTTCAAGTTTAAAGCTTGACCTTTTAAACATTAAAATCAAACAATATTTGAATAGGCTACATATTGTTTTATTTTTAGGAGTTTTCTCAATGGAAACTGAATCTGAATCAAAGTAGATAAGAGTTATTTCAAATTCTAACACCTTCCCAGCTTTTCCTTAATCTTATAATGTATGACTGTTCTTAAATTTTTATATACCCCAAAGTGTCATTATTATTTTCATTTGCCATTTTGACACCAGGAAGTTTATTCTTAGGAGAAACTGTCAGTGGAAATATAGGATCCCATTCTACACCCTATACGTGGAACAGCCAAAACTGAATGCTGAGAGATGCACCAGAGTAACGGGGGAAAAGCAAAATTAGAACATATTTTCTGACTATTCACTCTGTGTCCACGTACACAAAGTGAGAAGTTGATAAATTGTCCAATAAATTTAGTCATTATAGCCCAGAAAATTTAGGTGTAATTGATGATCAATGACTCAAATCATTCAGGGACCCAAGTCCCTGGGAACTTCAAATCCCCACTTCATGTATGAATACTGACCCTCCCTAAGGCCTCCTTCCCTGACCTAGGCATTTCCTCACGTTGCTTCTGAACACATTGCAAAATCTTTGTGTGTGAGAACTATAGTCTTTACTTTTGCACTGAAAGTGAAAGGAAAACTGAAGATTATTTTAAATCTAACCTTTCTTTTTTTTCCCCTCATCAAAATATGCAGTGAGCACCCCCTGTTGGCTGCCTAGCAGCAGGCAATACACACTCAGCCTTGTTAGTACACAAGGAAGGAAGTAAACCAAAAAAGCCAATGGTAATTTGGATTCCTGTATCTAAGAGGGGTAGAGGTGGGGAGGGATGGAGAGGAAATCAATATTTGCTTAATGGAAAAGGACAACATTGATAGGAAAGGAAGTTTTATTCCCAAGCTTTTAATAGGGTATTACAAGCACTGGGGAGGAGAAAATTTTCTTTCTATTCTCTCTGTTTCTTTTTTTTAAGCTTAAAGCTGTATTTTTTTTTTCTTCCATGTTAGATGAGTAAAAGTTTCTGAAATTATAGTGGACAGAAAAACCCAACAAATCCATTTGCTTTTGCTAAGGCCACACTTGGCTTTTTAGGTTGTGCCTTTCCTCTATTCTATTCAAGTCAAGGACTAAGAAATCTACTGTAAATTCTGGACTTCCCACCATATTTTCAAGTGGGTGACCTGGGCATTGAAGGGAGGAAAAATGGCTAGCAGAAAAATACATAAACACATGAACACACATATATTTTCATTCCGATACCTTAAGAATAGAGTCAATAAAAATAGATTTCCGTTATATTTACCTTAAGTGTCTTATATCTCTAACTGCTTCTAGTCTACCTGCTAAAATCTAGCTTTACTAATCTACAGGGAAGCATAGATTTTATTTAAATATCCTTTTTAAAAAGTATGGCAGTGGGTTTAAAAACATAACGGATATTTTGACAATCTTGACAATAGAGAAATCAGATGAATTTTTCTCCAAGAAATCTCTTCTCTGACAGGGCACAGTGGCTTATGCCTGTAATCCCAGCACTTTGGGAGGCCAAGGCAGGTGGATCACTCAAGTCCAAGAGTTTGAGACCAGCCTAGCCATCATGGTGAAACCCCAACTCTACTAAAAATACAAAAATTAGCCAGGTAAGGTGGCACATACCTGTAATCCCAGTTACTTGGGAGGCTGAGGCATGAAAATCACTTGAATCTGGGAGGCAGATCTTGTAGTGAGCAGAGACCACACCACTGCACTCCAGCCAGGGCGATAACAGCAAGACTCTGTCTCAAAAAAAAAAAAAAAAACAAACCTCTTCTTTTAGAAAATTTAAATATTCATACTTTTATTCTCAATTCTATCTCTCCCCAATTATAAATTTTAAATATATGATTAGTGCACGGTATGGCCAGAGCACTAGACTAAAAATCAAAGAATCATGCTTCTAATCCTGTCTCTGCTGCATTTCATCTCTATAACTGTGTGGCCTTGTCACTTCCTTGAATTTTAGTTTTCTCATCTGAGAAATGAAAATCATTAACTTTATCATTAATTCAAGATACATAGGAATGCTAATTATGTGCTGATACACTGCCAGATGCTTAACTCTGGAGGCTGTGTTGGAGAGGGACTCATAAAACTAACAATAAGTAAGTCCTCATTGCTGTACATTTCAGTGACTTAGGAACACAGAGGCACTTGACTCTAGTGTCAAACAGATTGGACTTCAATCTCATCTCTGCTCTTTTCCATCTGTGTATCCTTGGAAAACTGTTTCTGAAACTCAGTTTCCTTTTACAGAAACACTGAGTTGTTTCTCCCAAATCATGTGAATGAAAAATGGCAGAGTTAAGACTGGACCACAAACGTGCACTTGAGGACCACTCCTCTAGAAGGAAAATGAACACGAATAAAAAAATTATAGCACCAATTAACTTTGTCCCTGAATTTTTTTCATTGTACTTCTTGAAGGGATCTCAATGGCATGCCAAAGAATTTAGACTTTATCTTGTGGATGAAGGGGAGTTAGTAGAATATTTTAAGTAGGAATGGGGTATGATCATGACTAACTCAACAGGATGTTAAGGGAATTTAAGAAGCGACCATATGTGAATGTGATACATTTGTGGAAAATTTTATGGTTATATTTATCATCAGTGGTCATGCAGGGAAAAGACCCAAACACTGTATCTCTTACTCTGATGTCGGACAATTGTGTTCTAACATGATGTCCTATGGGGATAAAGTTAGACAACTCCTCAAAGGAAATTAGAACTTGGACTGAGCCTTAATTAATGGCTGCAGGTCGGCCTTTCTTGTTTTCACTCATCTCTTCCTTTAATCTGGATTCCAAGAAAGCTTGACAAATGTCTATACTGATGTGGAAAAATGGCCTCTGCCAAGGGAGGCAGCCAAGGCTGGACAGCCAGTCCTTCCCATCTAAAAATTCTCTCTTCAGTGCCAACCTCGGAACATATCAAGGTGATAAAGTTGCTGCCAGATATGTGAAGAGAATAAGGTTAATTTTGTTGTCTTAAAGGAGAGGCGCCATCCAGTGTTGCTATAAAACAAATATAAATCAATAAGGCACTCAAATAAGCTCGATATCTAGTCCTTGACAATCAGCAGGAATACGTTCCACTTAATATGACATCTCACCAGTTAATTTATTGCCAAAATGTGACAGGGTTATGTGAAACTTTGGTTATAAATTCTAGTGTATGTAGTTCCTAATATCTAAATTGGATACTTTAGGGTTCATTTCGGGGCTGGGGGCGTGGAAGAATAGAGCATGCTTATTATGAAAAGTCAGCATGAGGTGATTACAGCTTTTCTAAATCTGGGTCATGGCTTTATAAAAGGCTTATGATCCATCAAAAGACCTCTCTGCGTCTACAGAATGAAAAGAATGTAAAAAAAAAAACAAAAAACAATTGTTCAGGGAAATGCTTTGCCTGTTATTAAGATGTAGTCATTTCAATTATTAACTTATTCTGTAATGCACTCACCCAACTAGAATTCTCTACTTAAAAGTGTATGTCTTTGGAATGTTACATAATCTTTTCAAAATAGTATGTCTTCCATTTCTGAAAAATTCATTTCTCCAATGGATTAGGAAGCTGAGTCACTTCCCTAATCAGGACAGGCCCCTCCTCCAGGAGTGCTGTTCGGCTCCATTTTAACTACCCTGGCAGGTGGCGGCCTGGTTTTTAATTCCTTGAAATCTACAAATATACTCTTCACTTTGGAAGAGGCTCTCAGCTCAAAATGCATTTCTTTAGAAAGATTCACTGAGAAGAAGTAGGGAAAAAAAAACCACCACAAAGCCATGTACTTAAACAGCCTCTTTCAAGCACCACTTAATGGCATGGAGCGAAACTGAAGAGATTAGGATTTGACGTCTGACGTAGTCACTTGGTAGCACCATAATCAAGGGCTGTCCAAGGGTGAGTATGGGCCTTGGGTCTCTGGGTTAGTGTCAATTATTGAAGGAGTTTGGGGAGAAGGGGAGGAAATAGGAAGGGCAGCCTATTTCTGTGAAGAGGAGAGGACTGATACCAGCACTGGAGTGGAAACTGTAATGAAGGAAGTGGCCATCTGGTTGGCAAGGCCGTGATTGGAGGGGTCAGACCCTGTGAAAAACACCTACAGCAGATGGGACACGTGCCACATTTTTGTTAGACTTTGTCAATGGGGGTGGAGGGAGGTTTAGAGGAGTGCTCTTTCAGAGGTGCTTACATGCATCATTCACTCTAGGGGTTTGCTTTGTTTTGTTTTTGAGACAGGGTCTTGCTCTGTCACTCAGGCTGGAGTGCAGTGGCACCATCACAGCTCACTGCAGCGTTGAACTCCTGGGCTCAAGCAATCCTTCCACTTCAGTCTTCCCAGTGGCTAAAACCACAGGTGTGAGCCACTGCACCTGGTTTTTTCTGTAATTAATGTCAAATTTTACCCTTCAGAAAATAATATAGGAAAGCTCCTTCACTGAAGTCTGCAGGTTGAATATTTATGGCTAAACCAGATGAAAATTATGATAATGCAGGGTAATTGTTATTAAACAAAAAATAAAAATTGTCCAATGATAGAAGAGGCCTTGGGAGGCCACCTAGGCCATTCTCATTTCATCAGCCCTTTGAACCTGACAGTACTTACCATATATAATGGGATGAGCTACATGCATTTCTGCACACCCTGATGCATGGTGAGAGTTACATTAGGACAGGGAATCTAGGGCTGTCTTCTTTATATTTTCAGTTCTTAGCATTGGGCTTAAGTAATATTGGTTTAACATTTGTTGAGAAGCCATGAAACAAAAATGTGTAAAACAGTGCAGTATTAATGGACTGAATCCCTATTCAGAAAAACGTATAATAATCAAGTGTGGAGGTGGGTGTGGTCATGGTGCATGTTGGGGGTAGGAGTGGGGTTAGAGGTCAGGTTGGGTTTTGTATGACTACCAAGCCTGGAGAAATTTCTGGCTGGTAATAATTTGTTTCATCTAAGTCTGTATGCAGTGGACTTTGATGTCTCCCTGTGCGCCAAAGCCCTCACACTGTACTTCAGGGGGCATGTGTGCATCCTGGTGGGTGCTATTTACCCAGAATTAGACACCAGACACTCAGCAAGCGACGTGCTAGCTGCTGTTGCAAGAAGATTCTTACTGAGCCTCAATGCAAGAACAATTAACAAAATTCTCAGCACAGGGGATGTATGGTCCTCACCTGAATGGAGCTCGGGAGTCCCCCAGGCGTTAGTATTGGACTCTGTTCATGGGACCAGGTGCTGGAGCAGAATGGGAAAGTTTTGCCTCTGGCTTCTCCCAGCTTTCTCCCACTTCATGTCCCCTCCATCCTCATACTCCTCAACCTAGGGATTCCTTTCTGGTCTTAGAGTTACAAAGCTTTTTATTCAGCAAATCTCTTTCACATTCTCCTGAAGCCTGAGCAATTGAAGATGAAAATACAAGACTTTGCATTTTCTCTGTACCGTTCCTTTCCTGAGGAAATGAGTAAAGAATACCAAGATGACAACACAGAAGAGGACAAGTAGTAGAAGAACTGATGCAGGAGGAGAGAAGAACATACAAATTAATACTCAAATTTTTAAAAATATACTATCCTGCCATATAAGTCACTCAACAGCCCATTTTCCCGGGGACGATAAAAGGGAAAGAGAAGATAGCCTTTATTAATATTTCCAATATGGACACAGGTATGTGGCCTTCCCATTCACATCACAAATACCAAGCCTTCAGTGTTCATCTCTGTTACCATATTATCAGGACTCTTACGCTTGGCAAGTGAGAAAACTCTTAAACAGTTTAAATAAAAAGAAAATTAGATCGTCTCATCCTGGCAAATGCAAGGTAAATTAGAATTCTTCGCAGTTTGATCCGGTTGCTCAAGCATTGATCCCAGGGTTCTCTCCGTCCCATGCCAGTCCTCAGTATAGCAGTCCTGAATGGCATGATTATTCAGTCAGGTTTTCCCCACACAAGCAAG
Source organism: Sapajus apella (assembly GCF_009761245.1). NCBI lineage: Eukaryota > Metazoa > Chordata > Mammalia > Primates > Cebidae > Sapajus > Sapajus apella. Next base: position 15,070,987 of record NW_022436994.1, read on the forward strand.
ATGAAGGTGGCGGCAAACTGCAGACTCACATTCTCTCAGGTTGGTGAGCCCAGAAGAAAGAGGTTCTCTTCCACGCTCATTTCAGTGAAGAAGCTTTGATAAGCACACCTTGAGTTAAAAGTACTTAGCTAGAAGAATTACTATGTCCTATAGGAAATGTATTTTAATTGATTCAACTTGCTCACATGCTTACATTGAAGTTAGGAAGTCCTGGTGATTGAGCCCAACCAGCAACATCTAGAAATTAAAGGTTAAAATGTCACAAAAATGTTCCAGAAATTAAAAAACTAGTTACTCCACTCTACTTCATTTGTCTTTTTATTTTTGTTTTTGTTGTTGTTTTTTTTTTGGAGACAGAGTCTCGCTCTGTTGCCCAGGCTGGAGTACAGTGGCACAGTCTCTGCTCACTGCAACCTCTACCTCCTGGGTTTAAGTGATTCTCCTACCTCAGCCTCCCGAGTAGCTGGGATTACAGGCATCCGCCACCACACCCAGCTAATTTTTTTGTATTTTAGTAGAGGCAGGGTTTGACCGTGTTGCCCAGGCTAGTCTTGAACTCCTGACCTCGCGATCCACCCACTTAGGCCGCAGATTGTTCCCCAATTGCAGATCATGAAATCAACTTAATGAGTAGTGACTGGAATATTGTAGGGTAGAATAGAACAGAATAGAGTAGAATAAAAAAAATTAGCTATGTCAGTTTGTATCACTTATACTAAAAGTATTATTTCATGGATATTTTGTTTCAATTATGTCTCTCTGTGTGTATACTCTTTCAATATACATATCAATATTTAGGTTATGATATAGAACAAATTTCTTACTGTGGAGTGCAGTAGATAAAAACGAAAACCTTTAAGATACACCGAATGATATACCTACCAGTAAGACTTTCAAATACGCTTAATTTTAGGGAGGTGGGGTAAAATTAATTCTACTTAGCACTTGGAGTGATTAACGACTTCTGTTAAAAATCCAGATTCATTCTACATATTTAATGATTTTATGCCAATATGTTTTCTAAAGGATTTGGCCATGAAAACAATAAAACAAAAATTCCTAGGGACCTAACAACAAACTATAGGACCAAACTGTAGGGCCTATAGTTTGAATGTTCTAAGATTGGCATTGTAAACTTAGAAAATAGAACCTCAAAGACAGTTCATACAATGGTTGTAGAACAACATAAGTAGCATACTCGACCAAATGACTATAAGAATCTGGACACACTGGTGTCTGCCCGTAGTCATAGCTACTTAGGAGGCTGATGCTGGAGGATGGCTGGAGCCCAGGAGTTCAAGGCTGCAGTGAGCTATGATTGCACCACTGCACTTCAAGTTGGGCAACATAGTGAGACCCTGTCCCTAAAAACAAACAAACAAACAGCAACAGCAACAAAAAGACTTTAAAACAACTGGAGGAAAAGCAGCAGTGAATATCTTTCACAAAGCAGGTCAAAAATTTGCAAAGATTCAAGAAAACCAGTTCGAAGGGTCAGAATTGCTTTGAGGGCTACGTTATTTTTTAAGTTATTTTATAACTTACTAATGGAAGATATTTAGTAAAATCTTAGTTGTTTTTATTGTCAAATGATAGCCTGAAAGCAGGAAAAAGTTGTTGAAGGCAATATTAGTCACAGAAAGAAACTTGCTCAACTCAGAGTTAAATCGTCACATGCTTATGGAATAATACCTTAGTGGCTTAAAAGAGCTCTAGGTTCTTGGGGTCCTTATTTTTCTCCAAAGATAGAAGGGCCATCCTGTGTTTGCAAAACATGTTATAGTCTCATTGTCACCAGATATAGATTAACTGGTAGCTTGAACTGCCTAAAATCTTAGGAAATTAACTACAAATGTAAATCAAAAGTGAAAAGTATAGTTCCTTTGGAATAGATTCATAGGCAATTTGTTGTTGATACATGATAATTGTACATGTTCATAAAGTACATGTGATATTTTGATACATGCGTAATAATGTGTAATGATAAAATCAGGATATTTAGGATATCCATCAACTCAAATGTTTATCATTTCTTCGTGCTGGGAACATTTGGTCTCTTCTAGCTCTTTTGAAAAATAGATCATTGTTAACTAGTCATCTACTATGCTGTTGAACACTAGAACTCATTCCTTCTATATAACTGTATGTTTGTCTCCATTAAGCAAACTGTTTTCATTCCCACCATACACTCATCCCAGGCTCTGGGAATCATCATTTCTACTCTCTACCTTCATGAGATCAATTTTTTAGTGCCCACACATGAGTAAGAACATATAACATTTGTCTTTCTGTGCCTGGCTTATTTCACTTAACATAATGTCCTCCAATTTCATCCATGTTGCTGCAAATGATAGAACTTCATTCTTCTTTACGGTTGAATGGTATTCTATTGAGCATATCCACCACATTTCATCACCCATTCATCCATTGATGAACACTTAAATACACAAGCTATATATATCATGGCTGGTATGAATAGTGTTGCACGGGAATGCAGGTATCCCTTTGATATACTGATTTTCTTTCCTTTGGATGAATATCCAGTAGTGGGGTTGCTGAATTGTATGGTAGTTCTAGTTTCAGCATTTTGAAAAACTCCCATTCTGTTTTCCATAATGGCTGTACTAATTTATATTCCCACCAAAAATGTATGAGTTCAATTTTCTCTCCATTCTTCTAGCATTTACTTTTTTTGTTGTTTTTTTTTGTTTGTTTTTTGGGTTTTTGTTTTTTGATAATAGTATTTGTAACTGGGGTGAGATAATACTGCAGTGTAGTTTTGATTTGCATTTCCCTGATGATTAATAAAATTGAGCATTTTTCTTTTCTTTTTCTTTTCTTTTCTTTTTTTTTTTTTTTTGATTTTTTTGAGATGGAGTCTTGCTCTGTTGTCAAGGCTGGAGTGCAGTGGCACAATTTCGGCTCACTGTAACCTCTGCCTCCTGGGTTCAAGCGATTATTTTGCCTCAGCTTCCCGAGTAGCTAAGATTAGGTGCCTTCCCCGATGCTTAGTTAATTTTTATATTTTTAGTAGAGACAGGGTTTCACCATGCTGGCCAGGCTGGTTTTGAACTCCCAACCTCACAATCCACCTGCCTCGGCCTCCCAAAGTTCTGGGATAACAGGCTGGAGCCACCACGCCCAACCGAGCATTTTCTTATATACCTGTTGGCCATTTATATGTCTTCCTTAGAAAAGAATCTATTCATGTCCTTAGCCTACTTTTTAGTGTGGTTATTTATTTTACTGTTGAGTGGTCTGAGATCATGTATATTCTGGATATTAATCCCTTGTCAAATGAATAGTTTGCAAATACTTTCTCCCATTCTGCAGGCTATCTCTTCAAGCTGTTGATTGTTTCCTTTGTTGGAAGGAATTTTTAGTTTGATATAGTTCCATTTGTCTATTTTTGTTTTTGTTTAATAGGTAATTTTTATTGCCATTGTCAAGGCAATAATTAATGACAGTTCTAAAGCCTGAGGCTTTATCAATCAAGTATGGGGTGGGATGGGGGAGAGGGGACAGTGAGATGCTTTTAGATAAAGCAAACCCTCAGAAATTAAATAGAGTGGGACACCTAGGGCACTTCAAGTGATTCTGTGTGGCTGAAGAAGAGAGCGGTAGAAAGTGTGGTGGCATATGAGGCTGGAGAGGTAGTGAATACAAATCAGCTGTATTTTAACATAAGAGCAATAAGGAGTCAATGAAAGGTTGTACACAGAGAAGTTTACAATCAAATATCTTTTCTAAAATATGACTCTAGATGCAGCATGAATAAACAAAGGAGAGGCATGGAGAGACAGACTAGTTAAGAGGTTGTTGTAATAGTCTAAATGAGGGTCGATAGTGCCTTGAACTAGTAAAGATGTAAGAATGGAGGGAAGGGCACAGAGTGAGAAGTTAACAGGTGAAATGAACAGAACTTGGTAGCATACTGGGATTTGGGAGTACATATGAAGGAAATGCATCCAAGAAGACTCCCAGCTTCCCGACTTGGGGATGTAGGTGCTGCCAATCATGAAGAAAAGAAACTCAAGAGAAGATTTTAAAGAAGGGGTAATGAATTCAGTTTGGGATCTATACTAAAAGGAGAGAAGAAAAGAGAAAAACATACAATAATCAATGGCAGCAATGAATTTGGGTCTCTTTGAATTTAGTGAATATTCTTACACTGTATGTTTAGTTGAACGGTCTCTCAATCTTTCCATTCATGTGTTTACCCTTACTAGATCCTAATTGTTAAATAAATGAATACCATCTGCGTAAATGAGTAGGCGAAAACATGCCTTTTAAAAAATCTTCCAAATAAATTACATAGTAATAATATATTATTATTTCTGAAAGGGAAATCAGGATCCTGGACACATTTCATGGATGAAAGAATTCAGTAAAGGGCCCCAAAATTAAATATCGGAACCTCTGGGAAAAACAGCTGTCCCATATAATCTTTTGCATAGGTGAAAACAAAAGTCTTCTCTGAAGCCTTCCTGCTATGAGCAATGAGAAAAAACATTTAAACAGACTTTACCATGACAATATTAACTACATGCCGCCAGCTTTAGTGCACATGAATGCTCAGAGTAAAGGATAACTTCCTGACTCCTAAGAGGGGGTGTCAAACAAGGAGACAATGATTCTTTGCTTTGCAAGGATCCTAATACTATTTAAAGTTGAAAGAAGACTTTCTGGTTGAAATACATGATATCCACAAGATAGCACAGATTTTGAATGAGCAGTGAAATTGGGAATCACTCTGACATGATTTCTAAAAGGTTTGATGAGACTAGCTTGATTCACAGAATTCAGTATGTGCAAACACAGAAAACAGCCATTATTGGCCAGGCACGGTGGCTCACGCCTGCAATCCCAGCACTTTGGAAGGCCAAGGCAGGCGGATCATGAGGTCAGGAGTTTGAGACCAGCCTGGCCAGCATGATAAAATCCTGTATCTAGTAAAAATACAAAAAATTAGCTGGGCATGGTGGTGCATGCCTGTAGTCCCAGCTACTCAGGAGGCTGAGGCAGGAGAATCGCTTGAATGTGGGAGGCAGAAGTTACAGCGAGCTGAGATAGTACCACTGCCCTCCAGTCTGGGCAACAGAGCGAGACTCTGTCTCAAAAAAAGAAAAAAAAAAAAGAGCCATTGTTATATGATGAAAAGACTTTTAGGTTTGTAGATGTTCTAAAGGCATTGATCTTCTAGCCATTTGCAGCAATGTGGCATTTGTAACACAGCTTGTAACTGTTACCAGTAAATCCTTTCCCAGATATAAAATTACAATGAAATTACAGCAAGTCTGCAAAGACTATCGCTATTAAAGTCTGAATATTTTCTTCATTCCTACAGTTTAGTGTAAGAGTCTTAGAGAATATTTGCAAATTGTGGACCACAGTGCAAACTTAGCAACATTTTAGATCACTAGAAAGAGAAAAATCTGTAATTTATTTGTTTGTTAGTAGAAGAGGATCAACCATTATAAAATGAGAACTCAAAGAAAGAAGAAATTCAATGCTCTGAGAATAGGCTGTGCCTTATTTCGGAAAGGTCGTATTGCAAAAAATCACGTTCAAGTCTTGTTTGTTCAGTGTTTTATTCCTTTCTATTGAAAAGCAAGAACCTTATCTCCCAACCGCACTCTACCTAAGTATGCAGAGATGTATTACTGTTAACTCAAAGAATACTTATCATATTAGGAATACTCTCAGGGCATTGCAGGTAGTGTTTTGGCTGGCTGGCTGGCTGGTTGGCCTCAGGGTTTTTCTGAACACTCTCCCCTTTATAGTGATCCCACCTCCAACAAGGACTGGGAAGCCAAGGCCAGTCCTCTACTAACCTACCCCTTAAACCAGAAACTTGGGCCAATATCTTTGAGAGGTTCCGTATTACAGTTTTTCCTAACTTGAAACTGAATTTCAAAATGGCTCCTGACCCTGAATCTGGCTGAACTGCGATTGCCCATCCAAATCTTGTAAAGAAGGCATTGTAAAATCAGTTACTGACTGGAATTCAGCTAGCATTAGAAGAGTGGCAAAGTCCTAGCTTTTGTCAGTGCCACACACAACTGAAGAAATGTGGCAAGGGAAGGTGGGAGTGGCGATTCTACGCATCATCCAGTGAGCAAGGGATTCAGCCCTGTTGCTGTCTATTCTTTTTTTTTTTTTTTTTTTTTTCAGACAGAGTCTCACTTTGTCACCTAGGTAGGAGTGCTATGGTGTGTTCTCAACTCACTGCAGCCTCGACCTCCTGGGTTCAAGAAATTGATCCTCCTCCCTCTGCTTCCCCCAACAAGCAGCTAGGACTATAGGCGTGTGCCACCACACCCAGCTAATTTTGTTTTTTATTTTTTGTAGAGACAGGGTTTCACCATGTTGCCCAGGCTGGTCTCAAACTCCTGAGCTCAAGTGGTCCGCCTGCCTCAGTCTCTCAAGGTGCCAGGATTACAGGCATGAGCCACTGCACCTAGCCTGTTTCTGTCTTTTCCAAGATACCTTTCCTTGATCCCTTAGGGCTGGAAACCAAGACTGTTTCCCTGGTTACTGAAGCCCACTCACTAAAGCAAAGGGCAGAGAAGAGAGGATATAAAAATTCCTTAGAGAAGAAAGTCAACTTGTATGTGAGTGTGAACACATCAGTTAGGGCTCTGACTGTTAGCATCAGAAAGCGAATTTGAACTTGTTTGAACAAAAAGGTTCCTGGGATAGCTTATAGAATCCAAGGCATCAGGAAATAGCTTGACCTTTTTCAGTCTGAATTCCAAAAATCTCAGGGAAGGGATGAAGATCAATAAACTGTATCCAGGAAGTAGAAAGACTTTGCAGGTACCTTGTGGGGGGTGGGCTGAGGGCATCGGGTGGTAGGGAGACAAGTCCTAGAAAATGGGTGCTGGGCAGACGATCCAAAATATGGTAATTATAGCATATCATAAATGATTAAAACAGGACTTCTGCACCATTAGGCCTTCTCAGCTGCAATAAACAGACCTAGGATGGAGAAAAACAGGAGGAAAGAAAGGTACATCTTCTATATCAGCTGATGAAAGCCCATGGTGTTCTTACTCCATGCCCAATCCTATCAAAAAGGCCTTTCCCCATCCTTTTCACTTATCTGCACCAATGACAGGCACTGAAGCACAATGCGAAAATGGGAGAATGTCTCAGAACAGGGTAAGGGAGAAAAAGTAGAAACGAGCTTGTGGGAACAGGAAGAGTAGAACACCCCAGTCTGAAGCAGGATCTACAGGAAGCAGCGTGAAGGAAAGACATCAAAGGAAGAGCATTTCCGAAGGCTCTGGGAAGGAGTGGGCATTGTGGTGGAGTTTCTCCAGTACTTTCTAGTCATCTATGTGTCAGAGAAGTTCATGATACAACAGCTGGAGATGTTAGGACTTGGGTTCTGGTACTGCCACATAAGTATTTTTCTCCAGCAGTTGTCAAACCAGTTAGCAGTATCATCCAGGAGTCTAACAATGGTGCTCTTCTTTCTTGGGTTCCCCTGGGTATGCTCCCTTCTTGGGGGTACAAGTCTTTCCTATTAATGATTAAAGCTATTATTTCCTTAAAGCAATAATCAAAAGGCCATAACCTTGGCATGGCAAGCAGTTATAGGCAAAAAAAAAAAAAAAAAAATCCAAAACCTAACTTTTGGGTCAGGGGCTTGTAACTAAGGTTGTGTTTTTCCGATAATGCCATCAATGGTGCAGAAGACCCAGGTTGTCACATTCCAACCTGGCTTATCATAAAATGAATGGAATACAGCAGAGATGCAATGAAGCATAAAACACAAAACTCGATGGTGATTACGTTTGGTTTTCTTTGTAAACTAATGTTCAAGGTAAGTACAAAACTGTGAAACAGACATTGTAGGCTATTTATTTTATTACTGATACTGCAACACTAACAGTTTGTACATTTTTCATATCATGTATAGATTCAACTGTGCTGTGGATTAAAGCTTTCTGGCTAAGAAATGAGGTGCAATTACCGTTTATATAAAAAAGTATTAAGATTTAGTCAGTTAACATACTGGTTGTGTTAAATTTTGGAACACAATTGCTGACTGCCATTGAGTTCACTTAGTGCAGCAAACCCTTCCTCTTTTTTCTTCTGTTCCTCTTTTTTTTCAGTCTTTCATGTCTTTATGTTAGAGGAAGACTCTTGCGCCACAAACACACCTTGAAATTGTACTCTTGCTGAAAAATGGACCTTGTTTCACAAATGATATTTGAAGCCAATGGCAGGATGTGTTTAAGTATTTTGTTTCAAAATTTTGATTGAAAATGAAAGATTTTCTATGAAATAATATGTTTTTCTGGCACAGCTAAACATCTGGATTCTGAGCAGATTGAATTCATGCTTTAAGTTAAAAAAATAGTTTTGTGCTTTTCTGTCAAAAATATGAAAGAAGTTCAGTAAGTGGATTGTACCTAGCATTCTATGTCTAGGGAAAACTTAAACAGATGGTCTTTGAAATATTCTTTTGGTAAACATATAATAGCAATCCAAAGAATTAATAAAATGTTTCCTAAATTATTCAAAATCACCACATTAGAGTATTGAAGATTTTTTAAATTTTGTTTTTGTTTTTGAGACAGGGTCTAACTCTGTCGCCCAGGCTGGAGTGCAGTGGCGCGATCTCAGCCTACTGCAACCTCTCCCTCCAGGTTCAAGTGATTCTCTTGCCTCAGCCTCTTGAGTAGCTGGGATTACCGGTGCGTGCCACCATGCCTGGCTAATTCTTTTTTTGTATTTTAGTAGAGATGGGGTTTTACCATATTGCCCTGGCTTGTCCTGAACTCCTGAGTTCAGGTGATCTACCCACCTCAGCCTCCCAAAGTGCTGGGTTTACAGGTGTGAGCCACTGCACCCAGCCCCGAAGACGTTTTGTTTGTTTGTATATTTGCTTTTTTTTTTGGTATTTTCTGATATTTCCAAAGAACTTTTAGGAGAACTTCAGATTTTTCAGTGACCACGCAATTCCATTCCTATACATTTTTCCAAGAAAATATTTATAATTTGGAGACATGCACAAGATGCAATGTTCATCACAGTATAGTTTATAATAGTGAAAACTTGAAAACAACCTAAATATTGAAAGGTAGAGGAGGATTGGTTATATAAACCATGGAAATCAACTCCGTGGAAGACTATATAAGCATAAGTAATTATGTAGCTCTATATTATGTGCAATTACATTGTTGATATATTAATATATTTTTTAAAATGTCACAGAACTCTAGAGTATGATTCAATTGATGTATTAACAAGTTTTTAAAATAACGCCAGAGAACTCTAGAGTGTGATTCAAATTATGTTTGAAACACATATAGGTAGTCCCTTGTATATACATTTGTGGGAAAAAAATCTGGAAAAATATCTTTCAAAATACTGCAATTAATATAAAGACAAAATTCCTTCTAAGGTCCCTTCTCTCTCTTGTTCATTACTGGGTAATATTGGACAGACCATTTATATATTGCCTTTTTCTTTTTTAAAAGTCATTAACCTTCTCCATTAATTTCTAAGACTTCCCATCTAGACATCCATAAATGTGAAGTATTAACATACTCTGGAGTGTTTTTAAATACCTTCAATTAACACACTGACTCACTGGACACCAGTTGGGTGTTCAGCAACTTAATTCTGTTACCAAACACCCAGAGTTAGAACGGATCCTACAGCTTAGGGGCTCAGTCCCACAAAACTGTCCCCCATGTCAAATGTCAGTTGCAAGTCCTAGACCTCCTGTGCTCTGGCCAACCAGCTATAAATTGGAGGTTCCTATGAACCTCCTCCTAAGTTTGTATAACTTGTTAGAATGATTCACCGAACTCAGGAAGACACTTTACTTATAAACAGCCAGATGAAGAGGTACACAGGGCAAGGTCTAGAAGGGTACCAAGTACAGCAGCTTCTGTCCCTGTGGGGAACACCATCCTCCCAGTGCATGGATGTGTTGGCCAAGTTGGAAACTCATCAGATCTCATTTCAAGAGGTGTTATAGAACTTAATCTCCAGTCTTCCCCATCCCCTCCCTGGTGGGGGTGCTGCTGAAAGTTCCAACCCTACAATCAATTGGTCTTTCTGGTAACCAGTCCCATCTTGCTGCTATATAGGAACCCCACCCTAAGTTATCTCATTAGCATAAACTCAAGCGTAATAAAAAGGGATTCAATAATAAAATGTTCTACTACTCAGAAAATTCTAAAGGTTTTAAGTGCTCTGTGCCAGCAACCAGAGACAAAGACAAAATACATTGCTTATGATAGCACACATACCTAGAAGGATGACCACTTATGGAAAATTGCATAGAAAAGGGTAACTGGTAGCATTTTCTAAACTCACTATGATTAAGGTACAACTCTATGTTTTCTATAATTGTACAGAAACTAATATTTTGGGGCCACACTCTTTATCTATAAGAGGCCTCTGATAATCCCTGAACAGTCTCCTTTGAGAGATTGGGTAAAGGGCAACTGCACATTCCCCCAAATTCCTTTTCTTCTTTTTATGAAAACGGGTAAATCTTGAGAGTGGTCCTGTGCCTCTAAATGAGTATGATGGAAAATGAAACCTGAAGAGGCGACAGCAGTGTTCATTATGTGAACACTGAAGTGCAGGAAACAAAACAGCAGTACAACAGTGATAAATACAACTGGACCCCAGCCTTTGGCAAGGACTTTGACGTACATTTGCTCATTTGTTTTTCTCAACAACCCTGATTGGAAGGTACTGTTAGCCTATTTAACAGCTAAGAATACTGGAATTTGGAAAAGTTAACTTGTCCTAGATTTTATTATAAATGGCACACACAAAATTTGAATCCTGATCTGATTCTCAAGCTCTTAAATATCATGATGTACTAGAAAGAACCAAATGCAAATTGGTACCCTAGCAGTGCTGTTCTTGCCCTATGTCCCAAGATTCCAAAACTTTTATAATCTGAAAGTTTGTTGTTCTCACACATGTGAGCATGTGCTCTCTCCCTTTCTCTGGTGTCATGTGGGCAAATAGAAAAATAATAATTTCCTCAGGTGCAGTAGGTGATATCTTTCAGCCAAGTTATTTCTATTCTCAAAACTTCTCAATGCTCTCCACCATTGTATCAGTTAGGATTAAGTCTGTCTGCATGTGATAGGCAAGCTACAATAACAAAAGGGATTTTTATTTCATTCAAAATGAGTTTGGAGGCTGGGCACAGTGGCTCATGCCTATAATCCCAGCACTTTGGGAGGTGCAGGGGGGTGGATCATCTGAGCTCAGGAGTTTGAGACTAGCCTTAGCAACATGGTGAAATCCCATCTCTACTTAAAATACGAAAACTAGCCAGGTGCGATGACACATGCCTGTAATCCCTGCTACCTGGGAGGCTGAGGTAGAAGAATCACTTGAGCCGGTAGGTGGAGGTTGTAGTGAGCCAAGATGGTGCCATTGGACTCCAGCTGAGCTGACAATAGTAAAACTCTGCTTCAAAAAACATTAGTTTGGAGGCAGGCAGTTTAGAGTGGCATGGTAGCTTCAGTCAACAGGGATCCAGGCTTCTCCTGTCTTTCTGCTTCATCTTAAGAATTTGGTTTTCATCCTCAAGGTCACTTAAGGGACCTATATGGTAGTTGGAGAATCTAATAGCAGAAACGGTAAAAGGGATAACCCCAGCTGTCTGTTCCCCTTTAAGAGACTTCCCTGAAAGGCACTCATAACATTTTCACTTGTATATCATTGACCAGAACTTAATCATATCGCCATACCAAACTGTGATGGACACCAGGAAATATCTTTTATTTAAACATATTGCTGCCCCTAATATTTTAGGAGTTCTTTTACAAATAAAGTAGAAGTAAATGGATATTGGGCAGGCATTTAGTAGTCTCTGCTACAACTGCCAGTGGAATTATACACAAATTTATATCAACAGACTCTAGCACCATCCTACTTAATTGGTCGTTTATCTGACTCTTTGAATGCTATTCCACATCTTTATGTCTCTTCTTATACTGTTCCCTTTACATGGAATATTTCTCCCTTTCCTCTTACCATCAGCCTCTTACGTATCCTTTAAGAAACACTGGATGTGCTCCTTGAAGTCACATCTGATCTTTCCAACTGATTTGGTCACTCCCACCTTCAAACTCTCACGCAACGGCTCACTTAAACTTCCCAGATACCCCTTTTTTTGGTGTAATTTATTGCTCTAAATCTTCGATGTCTTTTTATTTTCTCATAGAACATGTGTGAAACGTACTCAGGTGGCAGGGCACCAAATAGTCTAGTTCCTGAGAAAACACCATGAATGGAAAGATGTTCAATTAATTAATTAATTGATTCAGTCAACAAATAATTATAGTGATCCTATTATGCACCAGACACTGTGCTAGATGCCTGGTACATGTTTAAAAGTAAGGAGTTGTCAAAGCAAGCTTGATAGTCTCTTTTTCATTTTATTGTTGGGATTTATTTACCATTCTTATGTCTCAGTCCTTGTTATAGCTAAGTAACAGCAAAAAATCAAAGATTTCAAGAAAGCACATCTGAAAACCTAAATAAAATATTTTACCCATTAATTAATTGATTTCTTTCTGTGAATTGGGAAAATAAAGTGACTATTTGATTTTACCAATAAAATTCCTTGGTGCAAATCAAGGCACACTAATTTCACAAGAATCTAGCAAGAGAACCACCACAGTGAGTCTAAATTCTATCCCTTCAATGTTCCCTCAAATCCGTGTATTTTCTAACATTCTGTCTTAGGTTGTAAAACTACACAATACTATTCTTCAAATATCAATGAAAAGTAATGGCAAAAACCGCAATTACTTTTGCGCCAACCTAATATATGCTAAAAACCTCAGATTATTTACCTTCAGCACCAGACTCCGCTCAGCTTCAAAACCAAATAATCAAGTATCTACTGAACATTTCTTTTACAAGCCAAGCAGGAAAAAGATCAACTTTCCCATGAAAGATGGGTAAAGAGCAAGAGTAGAAAGGACAGAAGAAAGTTGAAAATGGCCAGTAAACTTAGGGAAAACATCAACTCATCATAAATCAAAGAAATACAAGTTAAAACAAAAATTAAAATATTAATACTACTTCCCCCAGCTAAATTGACAAAATGTGTAAAAAATGATAATATGTAATGTTTGATGGTAGGAGGGTTTAGAGCTCTCATATGTAGCTCATGGGAAAATAAATTGTGAGAGATTGAATACATAAAGAGACAATGGCCAGACCGTACATTAAAATAGGGCCCTAACCCAGGGTCTGAAGCAAACTGCAGCAACTTGCCCAGGAAACCAAGCCATTATCTACAATAGACAACCCAGGAATCTAGCCTGACAGTCAAAATGCTGTCTCTAGTAACAATCTAGGAAACTTAACTATAACCTCTGAAACAATCAGCCTAAAATGACCAGGACTTTATTGATAGTTAACAATTTCCTTAATTTTTATCCCCGCCCTAATTAGGATCAACCAGAGAAAACCAAATATCCACCCCTAATCAATCACGTAGGTTGCCCCACTTCTAGTTAGCCCACCTGCAGCTTTCTCATGCCAACAGCCTCCAACCAGGGCCTACCTGAAGCCTTCCCTTTTTCCACCTCCCTACTCTTGTGTCTGTCTTTGAGTCTCTGCCACAACGCGAATGCCAGTGGTTGACTCTGGAGGTAAAGCTATTTAGGCCCCAGAGAGAACACACGTGTCTCAGAGATTATGTCATCTTGGCTTCTGGGCCACTGAGGCACAGGGAGTCAAAATAGGTACTGAAGTAACCACCACATGCTGCCATTTGCGATGCACTCTGCGGATCACCAGCTACTCCAGTAAATGGGAATGTTAAAATGCCTGTCTTTGAACAAGATGCTGCAGATTCCTGAGGATTAAGAAACAGAATTCATAATGTTCAGAAACATGGAGAGGGCATCAGTCATTCCGAAGGCTGGAAGTAATACAGTGGTTGTGCAGATTTTGGCCAAGGACAACTTTATATTGTGTCTTGACTTGAACATTTACCTGTTGAATATCCCCAACAAAGGTTTAACAATTAATTTATTAAACAACTGAGATTTTTTTTTTAAATCAATGTTCACATGACAGAAGAAGACAATTTAAAGTAGGAAGCAAAAATAATAATATTATTTGTTGGCTTATAAAGTGTTCTCTGGCTCTCCACTGCAAAGACTGCTTTATATTCACTGAATATACTTAAAAAGGTTAAAAAAAAAAAAAAGGCAAGTACACTTTTAGAGTAAGCAGCGTTTGGTAATCACAGAGCCTTTGGCATCAGAGAAGGCTGAATTCTATTACCAGTTCTGCCCCTTACTAGATGCACGACTTCTGAGCTACGGTATTCTCCCCCGTAAATGGGAATGATAGTAGAGATTGCTGTGAGGATTAAATGAGATAATTTATGCAAAGCCACAAACAGAGGGTGTGATATAGTAAGGGCTTAATAAATACTAGAATAACCACAGAAACAAGAACAATAAAATAAGCTATAGTATTAGTAATGGTTATGTTCAGATTCTTCAAAGCAGAACTACATTGAGCTAGGAGAATTGGCAGCAGAAATGAGCCCCAGTAAGTCCGTACCCTAGAAGAGATTTCCAGGCTCAGATGAAGCTAAAACTACATTTCCCAGAAGGCCCAGGGCCCAGGGTCTGGTTTCCTCTCATTTCCGGGTCTGTCATGTGACTCTCCGGTCGCGCCATGGCGGAAGCAGAGGAGCAGGTAAAGAGTGCAACTGCTGGTTGAGGGCACAGGGATGTGGAGACCAGAGTGGGCTATTTGGGGAGGGTGGAGTGGAGTGGGTAGAGGTGCGGAGCTGCTAGAAGAGGGCATGCAGGCCCGCGGCAGGGCGGCGTGGGAGGGCGAAAGTTCCTTTCCGAGAGCAGAGACGATGCCAGCCCGGGGAGGGCACCTGGGGAAAGCGTACGGACACACCCCCGCGTTCGGGAGGCGGCCTTTCCTTGGGTCCCCTATTCCTGTGGCCTTTGCCCAGTGAAATTTTGGCAAGAAGGCCGGGCTACCCCAGGGACTGGTTACCTGTGGGAGGCGGAATAGAGGCCAGGTGATTGAAATTTATGTTGCCTTCCACTTGAAGTAGGACAGTAAGAACTAGGAGAGAGGAGATGATGAGTCTTGTTTTGTGTCTGTTGGATTTAGGTACAGAACTGAAGCACAGTTGCGGTGCAGCAGGGATTAAGTGCATCGGTTTTGGAGCAAAAATGCCTAGGGTCCAAGTGCTGGTTCCTTTTCTTACTCAATGTGTTACTTTGAGCCACTTATTTAACTTTCCAGTGTTAAGATGGGGATAATAATAGGGCCATCCTCAGGGGGTGGTTTAAGGTAGAGTTTATGCACAAAGTTAGAGTCCTTAGAACTGTTGGGCTCCATAAAGGTTAAATGGGACTATTTGTTGCTGGCAGGTCATGAACTGGCAATATCCAGTCAACAACTGGCAATGTGGCACTGGAGTTTAGGGCAGAAATGAGTGATGGGGAATATGAATTATTTTCATGTAGCAATAGTGGTAATCACACATTATATGAAATGACCTAGTAAAAAGAGAAGCAGACCAAAAAAGAGGCCAGAACTTAGGGGAGGTAAAGTTTCCATTTCCAGTGTTATTTCAGTAGGATACTGTTTTTCCTTACCAGTTAACAGGGCTGTCGGTTGCAGTGATTGTCTCTAAATAGTGACTTGATGATGGGCTGTTTAGAATCCTAAGAGAAAATTTTTACTATTTTCAACACACTTCATTCGTTTTTACTTCATAGTGAAAATTTGTTCTGTATGTTTTATGTATGCCAGTAATAAAGACATTTGACTAGGTAGAAATTTGGTTTGGCTGGTCATTGTGATAACAAGATAACAAAATATCTTACCTAACAGTAGAGCCTCCCTTTTCCATTTTAGCAGTTCAAAGGAAATCACTCATTAAGAACATATCATTTCATGACTGCCATCACTCGTTTGAATGAGGATGAGATTGTTTTTCACATTGTGTGTCTTTATTTCATGTTGAAATTTTGTTTCATGGTTTGATTTAAAAGCAAAAAACTTTTTTTTTTCTTATAGTGTAATAAAGAAATGGTGAGAGTTGTTCTTAGAAAAACCATTGTTTTATTCCCTTGGAAAAAACCTTTGAAATATTTACCACTGTTTAGTGGAGAAGAAATTTGACAAAGTTGTCTGATGTAAAAATCACACATACAAAGTTAGAGATATAATAATGTTTCACGTTTGTACATTATATTCTAGTTTTAAAAACCCTTCCATATTGCATTTGGTCCTCCCAAATGAGGTAAATGTTTATTCTTATACATGGGTGAAACACCTCTGATGTTCCAGACCTTCCAGTGGCCTGATTGCCCCACAGGAACTTGACCCAGCTGCCCTTAGCCACCCTTTCTTGACCTTGTTTTTCCAACTACTTTCCTCTTTCCCCTCTGTGACTCTGCAACAGCTTATTCTTCAAAAAGCCAGGCAGGTTCCTACCTCAGGGCCTTTGCTCATGCTGTTCCTTTTTGAGGAACCCTGATATTTACAGGCTTTATTCCTCATTTCCTTCATGTCTTTGTCCAAGTGTTCTTTTACAGTGTGACCTTCCCTGACCACGCTTTGGAACCTTCCTGCATTATTTTTCACTATAATGTGCATCACTGTTTGACATACTGTATTTTAAAATTTGTTTGTTTGTTTGTTTCTATATATTTCTGTGTACCTCACCACAGAGCTTGGAACATAAGCTCCATCATGACAAGGCTTTGTTCACTGCTGTATGTCCAACACCTAGAACATTGCTTGGTACTTAATATGTGTTAAATGATTGATTTTTACTGATAGCAAATTGAAATTCAGGCAATGTGAGTAACTTGCTCAGGCCTATATCTATAATATAATAAATCAACAGTCCTCTGTCTCCAAAGTTCATGACTTTTCACTAGAATACCCTACCTTTTTAAATATACGTAAGAACCTAAATCTAAATCATGTTTTTACTTTATAAAGTACAATTAGCCCTTTTTATTTTAATGATTTTCCCTCGAGCCATCATCCCACCTTTGATGCTTTAAAAGCCAATATACAATTGGAGCGGCATTCTCCTCCCCAATGGTGTCACTATCTTTCTTAAAAAGACCACTGGTGGGCCAGGCAAAATGGCTCATGCCTGTAATCCCAGCACTTTGGGAGGCCGAGGTGAGGTGACTGCTTTAGCCCAGGAGTTTGAGACCAGCCTGGGCAACATAGCAAAACCCCATCTCTACAAAAATTAGCGAGGCATGGTGGTGTGCACCTGTAGTCAGAGCTACTGGGGGCTGAGGCGGGAGAATCACTTGAGACAAGGGATTGAGACAGCAGTGAGCCATGATCGTGCCACTGCATTCCAGCCTGGGCAACAGGGCAAGCAAGACCCTGTTTCAAAAAACAAAAACAAAAAAACCCAAGCAGTCTTTTGTAAATGGCTGACAAAAACAAACATTCACTAATTGTTCAGTTGTTTTTTTTTTTTTTTTTTTTGA